>NW_012267221.1:256543-337271 GCF_000151885.1 Dipodomys ordii | reverse complement strand
AAAAAGAAAAAAGATTAAGATCTTTTACTTCTTAAATGTTTCTATATCTAGGCAATTATATGGATGTTAAGTTTACATGTTAAAACCCAAGTATCTCTTTATGCTTTAAAAGATAAAAGCAATGAGATTGTAGGAGTACAGTTTGTATCCTCTATTGTCTCATAGAGCAAAACTTCTATTTATTATCTTTACAAAGACTGTGAAATATTGAATGAAATTTGTTATTTTCCAAAAAATAAAGAAGGCTTGTGATTGAAGTGCTTCCAAATGTAGATGACATGGTTATCAAAGCACCACCTCAACTACTGGGTTTAAAAATGTACATTGGGGTGTATAAGCATAATCTTTTAAAATTACTTCTTACCAGTGCTTCTGAAAATGGAAAGGCATGTGAGAATTATCCAAGAGTAATATAGATTCCTGGGCCAGATCTCCATGTAACCTCACTCTACAAGCCAGCATATGGCTAGCTGGTGTATGGTACAGAGAGTTTTCTTCTTGCTCCCACCAGAGAATATATGGTCAGTGGATGACAGGGCTTAACACTAGAAATATCTATGTAGAAGCGTATATTCAATCAAATATCTTTCACAGGAAATTTATATCTATTTAAGTTTTTGTAATGACTTATTTTAGTTATTTCCAATGCACAATTGTTTATTCTGACATATTTTTGCATGTCTTCCAAAATGTGTAAGCAATAATAAATAAATAAACCCCTTCTCTGGCTAAAAGCTTCAGACTTTGCAGGCACATTTTTTGGGTGTGTGCGCCCTCATGTGGTCAGTATGTGTTAACAACATTCGGAAACTACATTTTATGCTCTTAGGCCTTGTACCCACCAATACATTGAATGACTGTTTCTGGGAACATTTTTAGAGCAACTCCGTTCTGAAATTTACAAAACAAAGCATTAGTATGTGAAAACTTTTACATCCACACTGTGGAATATCAGATCACAACAATTGTAACTTATTTTATAAATTCAGAAAACCTGATGTTTAAGTTTTTTTTAATTGTAAAAATACTGTACTGAGGGGTTACAGTTACATGAGCAAGGTAATGGGTACATTTCTTATCAAGCATTGTTACCCCCTCCTTTGTTTTTCCCCTACCCTCTCTTCCCTCCCACCTCCACAACTACACTCCCTGGCTCTTCCCTGCCTAAATTGTAAAGTTCTTTTGTCAACATAGTGTTTTGTAAATCTAGTCATGATGAGTCAACCTGTATCCCTATTTAAGCTAGAGAAACGTTTAAGATTTTAATCATGGCATCAAATTAACTAGTTGGGATCACTTAACCCAGAAATGCACAAACACACATATCTGTTATTTGCCAAGTAGTTTCACTAGACCATCGGAATAATTGAACTCTGCTCCAAAGTTATAAGTAGAATATTAAGTTTAAGGTTTGAGAAAATTTTCAATTAAATACTAAGCGGTTGAAAACAATTAAAGTATATTTTTATTTCTTTTTTTACTCAAATTTTTTACTAGCCCCAATAATAATAAAGGATATTAACACAGTGTGATATTTTGTGCTTACAGAGATTTCAAAAAACTTGAAGTAATTTGTCTTTTCCTTCTATAGTAATTTTATGTTTAGAAATGTTCAATTTTGCCAGGCGCTGGTGGCTCACACCTGTAATCCTAGCTACTCAGGAGGCTGAGATCTGAGGATTGCAGTTCAAAGTCAGCCCAGGCAGGAAAGTCCGTGAAACTCTTATCTCCAATAAAAAAAAAGACTATCAGAAAACTGGAAGTGGTGCTGTGTCTTAAATGATGCAGCACTTGCTTTGACCTGAAGAGCTGAGGGACAGCTCCCAGGCACAGAGTTCAAGCCCCACGACCAAAAAATTGTTCAATTTCTCTTTTCAGTTTTGTATAGAATATACAATAAATGTTATGAGCTATATTCACCTCAGTCCCGTGTGGAACTGTAGAACTTTCTATATTCTCCATAATAATTGTGCTCAACACCTGTTATCCAATCCCTCTTTCTCCCTCTTTTCTCAAACCAGGTGAAAGAATTTCTAGACTGGAACAAAATTTGAAATGAGAAATATATCTGAGGACAACAGATATCTCACTCGTTTTGCTATTGATTTGGAGAACTGTCAGATAGAATAATAATGAGCAGTATAGAATAATAGTATAGTATAGAATAATAATAATTTAGTAAAGAATAATAGTATAGAATATTGATAAAGAACAGTAATTCTATTAAAAGAATTTGGGAACCAGGTATGCTATACTGTTTACATTAACATGTATTATTGAATAATAATTTTAAATGCTCACAATGAAATTGATAATCATTAAAATTAAAATACATTCTCATTCTGTTTTCACAATTGACTGTGGTAGATGGATATGACAAATAGTTTGTGTCATAAATATGTTTCTTCTCCCAGGGATCCCACAGTCAGTGTATTAATTTGTCAAAAATTGTATCCTTTTTACAAGAAAGCATTATTTTCCTAAATAAGATAATATTTGGTTGAACATTTTCCTCTCTTATTTTTTGGTTTTAAAATATAGAGTTGTTTATTAATAACATTTAAACATGAGCAATAAAGAATGCTTATAATTAATATAGTAATATGAAAAGAATTTAATATGTCATTTGGATGATATTTGATGTGTTTGAATTCAATATGTCTTTGCATATGTAGAGTATCTTTATAAAGACTTTATCAGTCATAGGAAAAATATATGTGAAGTTATTTACATATGTATGGTTATGGCTACATTATATGTGTTGTTCTATATCTTTTGACTTCAAAAATACAATTTCTGTATAGTACAATTTTCTATGTAATGTTAATTAAATAAATAAAACTGGATAATAATATTATCATAATACCTATTTGTATTAACAATTATTTGATTTCTTAAGGGTGTTTCTAAAACAATACAAGCAAAATTAAGCACAGTTATCATAATTATAGGTGAAAATTATAAGTCTACACATGAAAAGAAAAAAAAACATTTCAACATGAGCTAAAATGTCATAGCTTGATGCTATTCATGAAATATATATATTGGAATGAAACATTATAAGTAGTGTCTGATAATAACAGACATGTATGTTATAAGGCATTTAAAAAATGTAGCTTTGACTATCACAACTGCAACTCTCCTCTTTGTTGTATATGTAAAAGTCTGACACTCAGAAATGTGTATAGACAAACACATTCAGGATCTTTTTTATTTTTATTTTTTGTCTTTTCTTTTCTGGTACTAGGGATCTAACCCAGGATGTTCCACTTTCTAAGCAAGTACTTTGCCACTGAGGTACATCCAGTTCTCAGGTTGTTTTTAAACTAGTGCTAAACACTGATCTACTGGTGACTACATTGTGTGTTCTTCATGACAAAAACAATTTTGGCACAAAATTTCCTTTCCTGTTTCAAATATACATTCTGATATTTGTAAAAAAAAAAATGTTTTATCATCCTATCTCTCTAGATGTTGCTTATGGAGCATTGAGGAAATGTAGACTAAACTTTGGCTTTACTCGATTTCTTAACCCTAAAAGAAGCTAATGTCAGTAATCACATGTATGGAAGTAGGATATTTCAAGGAGAACAAGGTACTGCTTTTTCATGTAGTCATAAGCATCTGCTTAGCCTGAAACTACTCTGAGAACAAACCAATATATTACAAATAACACTGTGATCTATGCAACCCAAGACTACCTATTGCTGTTCAGTATTTGTATGTATCTTGTTGACTTTGACTGTCAGACCCACCCCAAACGAAGTTCATATCTGATATTGAACACAAAGTTGTTGAACTACTGTGTGTGGAGTGTGTGTGTGTGTGTGTGTGTGCGCACGCATGGTGCTGTTAAACATCCGTCTAGTAGTCAATCAGCAGAAGAGGTAAAAGAAGGGGAAGAGACCAAAGAGCATTACATACACATACACTTACACATATACATCTGAATGTACATGTGTACACATATATGCATATACATGGAAATATTAGACACTTTTGAGATTATGCCCTTTATTCTTTCTATTTTAACAAGCTAGTATTTTGAGCTCTATTAAGGTCAGTTCCATGCCCCAGTGCCTAGAACAGTGCTTCACAATGCCAGAGTATAAATGTTTGCTGAATGAGGAATATTATGACTTAAAATGATCAGATTCTACAAAATTGTAATTATTAATAATGATGATAATCCGACATCTAGTTGAAATACTAGAGTAGATAATACTAGAGGTGAAGTGTCTGACAGCTGTGTTAATGGGAAGGTGACAAGTTAATCTTAGTTAACATAATCAAAGGTGTGATACGTGAGGTGAGGTGGTAGGAGCTGTGTCAGATGAGCACAGGGTTTGCACATGTTTCATGAGAATTTCCTTTAAGAATTCTTGCATTTTTCTATGAAAAATATTTGCTCACATTAGAAACTAAAAAATAAAGTTATATTGAAGTCAAACCATGAATAATATTATCACACAGAAACAGTCCATCAAAATGATCACATAGATAATAGTTACCAATATCAGGACCATTTCCTCATGTGAATAAATACACTTTAACATAATTCTTGCAGCTGAGGGTGGGTGGCTCACGCCGGCAATCCGAGCTACGTAGAAGGCTGAGATCTGAGGATCACGGTTCAAAGCCAGCCAGGGCAGCAAAATCTATGATACTCTTATTTCCAATAAACCACCAGAAAACAGGAAGTTGCAGTGTGGCTCAAGTGGTAGAGCACTTTCCTTGAACTGAGGAGCTGAGGGACAGCACCCAGGCTCAGAATTCAAGCCCCAAGACTGGAAAAAACAAAGAATTCTTGAGTATTTTATTATGAATCTTCTCATACAAAAAAACCAACCCTACCTGTACCCATTACCCACTCAGCATTTATAATATTTTACCTCATCTTTTCTCCTCTTCATTGTCACATTTTAACCTGAATTCCAGAATTGACTTGTGTTGGTTGCCTCTATATGTTTAGTATGTTTCTAAAATTCATATGGACATTTTTATATAGCCAAAATGTCAAAAAATGAGTTTAAATAAATCTTTAGGATCATTTGACCATCAGTATGTGCATGAATGCCTGAAATTATCTAAAAATGTGACAGAATTAATTTCTTTGACTCAAAACCCAAGTTAAGATCCACATCTTTCATTTGGTCTTTGGGTCTCTTAAATATATTTAACCTATAATATAGATTTTATATAATATAGATTTTAATCTATAATAATTATTATCCTTTTTATTCTGCCATTGTCCCTCCAGAGAAAGAGATGGATTGGCTATATAATACTTTATATTCTGGATTTGCCTATTTGCTTTAAGTGCTATTATTGCTTTTCTTAGTCACACAAATTTTCTCTAGAAATGGAAGTTACTCTCAGGGACTTGATGAGGTTCATTTTACCTTTTTAAGATTAATTTTTTGTAAGTTTCCTTATCAAGCAACTTTTCATGTTATATTTCATGTGGCTCAAATTATTTTATGTAGGTAAAAAATACTAGCCAGAGATGTTGGACTTCTTCATGTGTGTATTGACCATTTTTTACTTCTTCTGAGGAGTCTTTAAGTCTTTAGGCTATTTATTAATGGGGTGGTTGTTTCTTTGGGGATTTGTTTATTTGGGCATCAATTTTTTGAGCTCTAAGTATGTTTTGGATATGAGACCCTTGTTTGATGCATAGCTAGTAAAGAACTCCTAATCTGTGGGTTTTCTATTTATCTTGCTAGCTATGTCCTTTGCCACGCAGAAGCTCTGAAGTTTAATACAATCCCATTTATCCAGCCTTTCTTTGATTTGTTGTTTCTGGATCTTTATTTAGGAAGTTTCAACCTGTGCTAAAGAACCCTAGTGTTTCCCTTATCCCTTCCTGTATTATTTTCAGGGTGTCTGCTCATACCTTGAGGTCTTTGATCCATTTGGAATTGATTCTGGTACAAGGTGATATATAAGATTTAACTTCAGTTTCCTACATGTATACATTCAATTCTGCCAGCACCCATTGTGATGAGGCTATCTTTCTTCCATCTGATGAGTTTGGCTTCCTAATCAAAGATTAGGTGGCCATAAGTCTGTGGGATCATTTCTAGGATATCAATTCTGTGCTATTGGTCTTCAGGCTATTCTTGTGCCAGTACTAAGTTGTTTTTATTACTACAGCTTTATTCAATATACATGTCAATTAATGTAATTCAACATATCAAGAGGAACAAGGACAAGAGCCATATGATCATCTCAATAAATACAGAAAAAGCATTTGACAAGATCCAACACATCTTTATGATAAAAGCTCTGGAAAAGCTAGGAATCCATGCAATATTCTTCAATATAATAAAGGTAGTATATGACAAACCTACAGCTGGTATTATACTTAATAGTAAATAGTTAAAACCATCTCCTCCAAAATCAGGAATGAGACAAGGATATCCACTTGCTCCACTCCTCTTCAATATAATACTGGAATTCCTAGCAAGAGCAATAAGGCAAGAACAAAGGCGATCCCAAAAGAGAAAGAAGTGAAACTCTCTCTCTTTGCAGATGACATGATCCTGTATTTAAAGAACCCAGTAAGCTCCTCTCCCATGTAACTGAGCTGATTTGAAACTTTTGCAAAATAGAAGGGTATAAAATTAAACCCAAAAACTTAGTAGGTCTTCTGTATGCCAAAATGAGAAGAACGAGACTGAAATCAAGAAAGCAATTCCAAATATTTGTAGGAGCCCTATGATGAAAACTTCAAAAATTTGAAAAAGGAAATTAAAGAAGATTTAAGGAAATGGACAAACCTTTGTCGCTTCTGGATTTGAAGGATTAACATTGTGATGTGTGGAAATATTATCCAAAGTGTTACAGGTTCAATGCAGTACTCATCAAAACCCCAACAACATTCTTCAATTAAGCAATCCAAAAATGCATATGGATTAATAGAAGACCCCAAAGAGCAAAAACAATCCTTAACATAAAGAACAGTGCTGAAGGAATATCAATACACAACTTCAAACTCATCAAATGCTCGCCATATTCTATTACAAAACTGTAGTGATAAGAACACTTCATTATAACAAATAGTTATCAGTTTCTTTGAAATAGAATTTGTAGAAAGTAATGTGGACTATTTAGTACTTTTTATACTTGTCACCTTCAGAATCATGAATTTGAGATACCACAGGTTCTTATTCATATCATCCTACAAAGCTTCCATTTGATTTGAAAATAACAACAATAATAAATAACTATATTAATATTACTACTAATTTAATACAATTAGAGTAAATTTTTACTTAGTGCTTATTTTTCTCTAAGCATGTAAATCAGAATGTTGTGTAATAACGTCACTTGAAATATTTTCTTTTTCTAATGTGTGATTAATTCCATTTATTTACTTTTATAATGTCAAACATTTGTGTTGAGATGTTAAACATTATAAAAAGTTATATTTGGAAGTGTCATTTGCATTTTGTCCCTGTATATTGGGTGTCCCCACAACCATCATGCTCATTTTGCTGATCAGTGGTTCTTCACTGAGAAATTTCCTCTTGTTTCCAGAAGACAATTTGCAAAGTGTAAGACATTTTAGGATAGAATCATTTGAGTCAAGATCTGTTAGCATCTGGGGGACACAGGCTGGCAGCTTGGTACAGAACATCCAGTAGTGGATATGCTGGAAAGCCCTCACTACAAACCACAGTTTGCTCCAAAATATAAGTAATTACAAAGTTGAAATCCTGGGGTGTGTGACCTTGTTGAGTGTAAATGTCTGTTAATTCCCAGCCTGTGTCAACTTGAAGGGTTTTTTTTTTTATGAGCTAGTCCTTTCTTGGGTTTAGGGTCACAACTTCTGCTCCTTTTTTTTTTTTTTTTTTTTTGGATAATGTAGACACCATGTTGCAGTGTGTCCAGTCTCATCTGGTCTGAAATATGTTTTCTTCTTTTAGTAAGTGTGATACTGTGTGATACTGTCTTCTAATGGTTTGACAAATTAATTCCTGACTTTATTGATCCTGTTAAAATTTAGTTGTTAGTATCTTCTATAGAAGCTAACCATGCTAGGTTCGTGACATTGTTCAAAACTCTTTTAACTTTTTGTGTGCTTATCCTATTAGTTTCTGCAATGGATTGAAAAATATCTATAAGTTGAGCTGGGAGTTCACAACTTCATTCCTACTTATTCAAGAAATTATGATTGAGAGGATTGTGGTAAAAAGGCAGACTCCTATTTCCTTAATAACTAGCAAAATATGAGGTTAGGGACATGGCTGAAGTGGTAGAGCACCAGCCAAGTAAGCAGGAGTCTTTGAATTTATTTTTTTTAATTTTAATTTTTATTGTGAAAATACTGTACAGAGGGGCAAGATAGTGAGTGCATTTCTTATCAAGCATTGTAGCCTCCGCCTTTGTTTCCCCTTCCCATTCCCTCCCATCCTCCCCTTCCCCCCCCCCCACCCAGTCCTCCTCCCCCCCAACCAAAGTTGTAAAGTTTGTTTTTCCACATAATGACTTGTACATATCTTGTTGCAATGGATCCACCTGTATCCCTATTTAACGATTTGTTTTTTCCCTTCCTCTCCACAAATTATACCAACCTCAAATACAGTGAAAGCAGGGGTTATACCATGGGGGAGGGACATACAAAGCAACAAAGAAATAATCTTATAAATGTGTGAGTTCTTGAATTTAAAACCCAAAACAGAAAATTAAAACTGTCCTAAGTGAAATATCCCATTTCTTCTTTCAATTATTTTTCAGGTTCAAATGTATTTTGAAGCTAGAATAATAGCTCAATTTAAATTTCACCACTGTTGCAGATTGATGTTAATTTATTCCATCAATATTTTCAAATAGATCACAATTTCTTACCAGAATACTGCTTTTTCCTGTGATAAGAGACCCAGCTCAGCTTTGTTCTGGTAGATGCTTTTAGGTGGTCCATATATATGTATATCAGAGCTGCTTTATCAAAGTTTGACTACTTTGATTTTATTAAAATATTATGCACAATTTATGTTCAGCACCATTCTTGATTAAGTTTGGCTTGCCTGTCAACTTGGTATAAGATTTCTCTTTGTTGAGGTGTTTGTTATTTATTCCTCTTCTTTCTTTTTCTTTTAGTAAATCAGCTATGTAGTACCATTTTACCCTATATTAATTCTTAAAGCTGTTACCATTTTTGTCAGTTACTTTGAAATAAAATTGTGTGTGCCAGTACTGGAGCTTAAACTCAGGAGCTCACACCCTTGCTTGCTACTAATTGAGCCACAGCTTTAATTCTAGCTTTTTCTGGGTAATTGGAAGTTAGAGTTTTATAAACATCTTTTTGGACTGGCTTTGAACAGTGATCCTCAGATCTCATGTCCCTGAGTAATGAGGATTACAACCATGCTCCCACATACATTGAAAATTTTCTAAAATATATCCTGACCTTATTTTCAACTACATTATGTCAGGATAGCCAACTTTTTCCAAACTCTAAAAGTACTTAACAGTTAACTCCCTTTGATAATCTTTGATACACTGCTAATGAAGGTTGCTTAATATTATATCTGTTGTAATGGTACATGGTTTTATTTTTATTTTAAAGAACATTCATTTGAGCTGAGTAACAGCATTTATTTATTTAACCTCATTTGATTTTCTCATGCTCCTATCTAGGACAGGTTTATCCTTCTGGTGATATATATATATATATATAGAAAAAATATATATATACAAACACACACTATATCTATGGTGATAGATAAATAGATATATAGTGTGTTGTGGATATGTGAAAACACTTTTATTTACCTCTTCTGTATGAAAAATAGTTTCATTTTGTACCAACTAGGTTGGCAGAATATATTTCCCTTGATAATTAAAAAACATTTCTATGCCTTCTATTTCTATTGTTACTGTTAGACAGTAACAATTCTCATTGCTGTTTATACTTAAGTAAAACTTTTGTATTATCTGACTGATTTAATCTTTTCCCTGTATTGCTAATAGCAGATTAACTCTCAAGTGTATATATAGCTTGTTTGAACTTGACATGCTTGAGGCTTCATGCAATTATTATTAAATTCATTGGGTTGATAACTCATAATACTTGAAAAAAGTTAGCCATCATTTATTTGAATGTTTAGTGTCTTTCCCCTGCATCATGTATCTTTCCTATAGGCCTGTCTTTGGATTCCCAAATCCTAGCCCCCACAATTTCCAGTCTTCTTCAAACTAAACAGTGAGATAATAAAGATGTTATTAATTTATGGAGTATCTTTTGATATTCACATTTTTATACTTAAAAACCTACAACATTCAATATAGATTATCAATCTAGTCATGACCTCAGCCACAAATTGCTATCTTTCTCTTAAAATGAGAACAAAACTGAGAACAAGAAATTACTTCCACTTTTACTGTTTACCTCTAACACATGGATTTCAAAGTGGGTTCAAATTTATTTTTTAGCCATTGAATAAAATATCCTTAACTAACACTTTATGAGAGGACAAATATCAATATTTAATTTGGCCAGCCAGAGAAAACATTAGCATAGCTTAAAATAGTTAATGAGATTGACATAATCTTAGATTTCCTTATTAAATGCAGTTCAAATTTATTATGTGCATCATTTCTATTTTAATAATTCTAATTACCTTTTGGTAATTGCTAAGAATCTATTGCGATTGATTGTTTCCATTTCATTGTTACAATTCTTGACAGCTATCAATGAAATGAGTGAGATTAGCCTCTAATGAATGAAATGTAATGCAGGTCTACTTCCTATAAATTCTTCTTGGAAAGTACATAATTAACCATCAAATATGTCTATATATTAATATATGACATCCCAACTCTTACTGAATATCTATAATAAATAATCATGCAACTCTGTACAACATAAGTGTGATTTTATTACAAAAATGTTCCTTACTAAATATGAATTCCAAGACATGAATGTCAAAGAATAGCAATTTTGTTGATAACTTTTCTTTCTTAGTAGCTTAATTATCTTAATCCCATTAAAATGAGCATGAGTTATAATGATGCATACATTTAACAGAGCTGCACAAATGACGGAGATTATTTTTAACTTCATTGAAACTCACAGAAAAATACTGTGTTGCTCTGTCAGTAATTATTTATTTCACAAAACAAGATTTCAACATGTTTCTAGTAATAAGTGAACTGACAGGTTTTGAAAAATACATATTTTGTAGAGATGACATTTATAAGCCTTTTTCTATTTTAGCTGTTTGAAATATTATAGTTTGGAATACTAAAAAAAAAAAAAGAAAAAAAGCAAGAGAATACTTAAAATACTCAGGCTAAAGTCTCAAATATTTGATTGGGACACATGATCCCAGTATTAATGAAAGGGGGGCAAGTTATTGATTGAAATTAAAATCATAGCAATTATTATATATATTAGTTGACATATATACATATATATATATATACAGAGATAGAGAGGATAAATTGTGGATTTAAAATTAAACAAACTATATTGAAAAGCTAACCTCCCCCATTCTATTTTTAACACAAATTTTAATAACTTAGCTTGATAATTAGTGATTGGTTCAAGTGTCAAGTCTACCATTTATTAGTCAACTTCATTTATAATTGAGATGTAATATCATAGTCAAGACTGATTTTAATAAGTTTATAAGATCATTATCAGAATTTCATGGAAGCATAATACAATGAATTTAGAATAGGACTTAATAACTCTTATTAATATTAATATAACTATTTCCTCTTTATTCAAAATCCATAGTTTCTATATGTTTTCAAATGCTAAATCTAAGAAAGAAACTGAAATATTGACTAATGACAAGAAGAAATATAAACTGCTTTATAAATTTGGGGTGAACAAAGTAAGGTAAAAACAATAAATGTCCTGGTTAGTATTTGAAAATATTAAGGTCTATTTTTAACAACATGAAAACATTTCATCAAAAATCTGAGTGATCAGAAAGTAATTTTATTTATTGGCTAGTTAGTGGACTCCTTTGTCTCAAAATCTCCACAATGAAAGATAGTTACATAAAAATTTAAATTTCAATTACATTGAACTCATTAACTTAATTAATCAGAAAGCAAATATGAAGAAACAACCCTGAAAACTCTGTTGTGCGAAGAAAGTAGCCATCAATAGAACTAAACTCTGTTGTGCCAAGAAAGAAACCATCAATAGAAATGAGATTTCCAGCCAAGTGCCTTGGCTCCCACCTGTAATTCGAAGCCAACCCAGGAATCTGAGATCTGAGGATCGCAGTTTAAAGCAAACCAGGGGAAAGAAAGACTCTTATCTCCAATAAACCACCAAAAACTGGAAATGGTGCTCTGGCTTAAGTGGTAGAGTGCTGGCCTTGAGTTGAAGAGCTGAGGGACTGTGTCAAGCCCAGAGTTCAAGCTCCATGACTGACTAAATAAGGACATATACATATATACATAAATGAGATTTGCTCATTTCTTTCCCATATTCATATAACACACAAAGCATTACAAAATTGACATGCTCAACACAGTTGATAATGAGGAAATTCTATAAATTATGAAAAACTTGATTTGAAAATTATCTTTATTTGAGAAATTAAAATTAGAAAAAACGGTGGATTTGAATAAGATCCTAATTTTATAAAGAAAATTTATCAGCAATAAGGAAGATATTTTAAGATTCATGAGTGAGAATGCAAATTTTCAACATATTTCTAATAGAATTTCATAAAGACTAGACAAAATCTGAAAAATCAAAATACCCATGTAAATATCAGTAAGAATTATCTAAGATTACTGATTTTAAAGAATTATTTTTATCAAACACTTGTATGCCAAAATAAGATAAGTTACAGAAAATTCAAACAGACCTTAACCAATGAAGGTTATACTGATGACTACCAATGAAACAATAGTAAGAAAGTTCAGAAGATAAAGAAGTTTGTTTAAGTAAAAACTTCTCAAGAACAGTATGAGAAGAAAAGAGAAAGTGAAGAAACATATTTTGGCTTTATGAAAAGCATTAAATAAGGGAGAAAAGTTATTTTCAAATACATAATGATCTATGTGTATATATAAAATTACCTACAATACAGAATGTTGTATGTGCATATATGCAATACCGAGATATGTGTGTGTATATATATCACATACACACAAATATTTAAATTTATAAATATCTATTTAGATACTGTATATTGTAAAGCACAATTATATTTGAGATATATTATCCATAGTCAAGATGATTTTAATAAGTTTATCAGGTTATTGTCATAATTTAATGGAAGTGTGATACAATGAATTTAGGATAGAACTCATGATCAACTGTATTAAGCATGTCAAGTTTTTAATGTTTTGTGTGTTATATAAGGAAACTTTCTGCTTGTCTTGCCATAAAGCAAATCTTGTTTCTAATCATGGTTTCTTTCTTGACACAACAGTTTTCAGGGTTGTGTCTTCATATGTGCTTTCTATTTAATTAAGTTAAAAAAAGCCGAAGATGAACAAGATGAGCAAGGTAGCTAATTAATCAGAATATATTTTAAAGTAAAAGTCATTACTAAGATTTAACTACACAATGATGTTAAAAATATTTTCACCAGTATAAAATACTGATTCAAAACATGTAAGCATTAATTACATGACTTCTAAATAAGTGAAGTAAAAATTAATCTGCTAAACCAAACAAAAATTTCAAAAACTTTGTCACAAAAATAAGTGTTAAGGAGAGGAAGATGGCAGAGAGGCTGGGGGCTAAACAAGCTCTCCCATAGAAACCAGTATTAGCATTCCAGTGGAAAATCTAAAGCTAGAGAGACAAACCAAGTGTATTATCATAGTACAGATGAAGTAGGCCCTGAGAGGAGACTTGAGCTGGTACAGTGTCCTTCCAGGCTTTGCCTTTGTTTTAGGAATTTTAGACTCTATTTTTTACTTTAAGGGTGGTGACTAAAAACCTTTTTAAAAAAAAGTTAACTAGACCTTGGCTCTGACCAGCCCAGTTCCCGGAATGAAAAGAATGCCTCTGGTCCCCATACCCTTAACAATGTAACTCACCCTTGATTGTTCAGTTAAGGACTGACCAATAAACCAGGTTGTAATCTGGCACAAATTGGAGACATTATGAACTTACAGTAAACTCCACCTTTTGCGAGTTCCTACCGTAAACTCCTTTTGCCCTGCCTTATCTGCTGAATTTGTGTGCCATTTTAAACCGAAGTGACAGACTGGCTTAAACAGCCACTATGAGACATACTGTAACCTCATTGGCCACCTGCGTGTGGTTTGGTATGACTGTACAATCTTTTGTGTGTGTTACAGTCCCATTGGTCACATGCAGGTGACCCAGGTTCAACCTCATGAATTTTGCCTTTAAAACCAAAGTATGTGGGCTGCTAGGGTTCCAGTATCACCTTCGGAGCCTGTGCTGTGACCCTGGCTGGTCAGTTTAGGAACCTTCTCAATAAAGTTGCTTCTTTGTTAACAATTTTTTTTGTGGTGGGCTCTATCACTCCAGATGACTAGGTGGGCTTGTCTGCCTGAGTCTGGGGACTTTCTACCACAAAGAGTTTGGCCAAAGAGGAAAAACTCAGGCAGTTTAGTTTTGGGGCAACCCCAGTTCGGGGCTGCAACAGCAGCAGAGGCTGCTACCGCTGGCTGCCATATTTGACACAGAGAGCCTGGGACAAAGGCACCAGGGCAAGAACTGACAGGGAGCGGAAATTCGCATTCAGCTGACCACAGTAGTCACAGAACATGCATGTGGATGACCCAGAAACCAAGGAATAGGCATGAGTACCGCAAGACATCCTCACTCTTTCTCACGGAGCAGCAGTGGTGGGAAGGTAGCCATTCCCCAACTACTGGAGAAAAACTCCATCTTTGATACTGACACAGACCCAGCCAGAGTAGCTAGCAAGATTTGACCTGCGGCAGGGCTTAGCTCCACCCCTAGAGAAGAGTTTCCCCTCTCAAGCAGAGGCAGCTCTGCATGGGTGGGGCATAATCTCCCTAGTTGGTAAAAGAGCTTGAGGTTACCCTACCCAGCTACTGCACAGGAAACAACTCCATCTCTTGAGCAATATGAATCTTGGTACACATAAATCCTGAGATTGGCTCCTGGCTGGGCTGATTGAGTGTCTCAGGAGCTAGCCCATCTGGGTAAAGCTACTGATTGCTGACAGGCCACAGCCCAACCCGCAACCTAGCACCTCTCACAGCAACTCCAAGCTAGAGGAAACAGTCACCTTATTCTTTTGTGATACTCAAAGTAGATCACCCTCCCACTGAACTAGCGTGGGAGGAGGAACATAAATTCCCTGGTGAGGCAGAGCTTCCTTCAGCTTGCTCAAACAAACTAATTTAAGAAACCAACCAAGCCATAGGACAACCAAACACCACAAGCAAACTAGAGACTCCATCACCACCAAGGGACTGGATACAGACACAGGGGAGACACAAGAACCACCTCCACCCCCCCAAATTATTTTGAAGAACATTTTTTCTAAATAATTTTTTTTAATTTTTTTTTGGGGGTCCGGTCATGGGGCCTGAACTCTGGGCCTGGGCGCTATCCCTCAGCTCTTCAGCTCAAGGCTAGCGCTCTACCACTTGAGCCACAGCTCCACTTCTGGCTTTTTTCTTTTTGCTTATGTGGTGCTGAGGAATCGAACCCAGGGCCTCATGCATGTAAGGTAAGCGCTCTACCACTGAGCCACCTTCCCAGCCCCTCTAAATAATTTTTAAAAGTTGTTGTCTGTTGTTCTCATTTTTACTTTAGGGGTTTTGTTTTAATATTCTCTTTATACTCTTTTACCTTTTGGACCTGTTAGGATTTTTTTTGCATTACTTAATTATTGTTCTGTTCATCCCCAGATATATACCTGTCTTTGATTATTAGGCCCTATCCTTCATTGTGTGCATGCTTAATTTAGATATTGATTACTTAATTCACAAACTCCGAGCATTAACTCCATTAATTGTAGAATTATTTCTTTATACTTATATAATTTTTAAGTGATTCATTTTACATTTTTTATGTTTTATCTTTCCTTTTTCTTTATCTCTCTTCTCCTTTCCTGCTATACCTGCCCTTTCCGTGAATCACTTTCTCACTTTGCCTCCCTATGTTCCTCCAATCTTATTTTCCCCCCACAATTCTACCTAAATGTATTAATTTCTGTTCTACTGACCCCTTACTTGATTTTTCTTAGTCCATTGATCCCTCCCTGTTTGTTTCTGAACTAGATTGTATCTGTACCTATTTTGACTGGATCAAACAATCTGTGCAACTATAGGGCTATGGTTGATGCTTGCCTTATAATAGTGTTCTAGCTCAGAATTGGTTTGGCTATCATACCCAAATGGGAAGAACAAACAGAAACACAAGAAAAATAGCAATCCAGGTATTCCATCTCCTTTGCATTACAATTGGCAGCAGAGCAATTAATGAATAACCAGAGGAGAGTTCCCAAAATGCTCTACAAACAATACTGGTTAACATGCTGAATGAAGTTTGAAAGCCTGCAAAGTTCTCACTGTGAGCTTGATAGGGAAATGTGTAAGCATGATGAGGCTTACCAAAGATTAACACAGAAATGTTGCAAGCATGAGGAGGCTTATCAAAGATTAATACAGGAATATTGTGAGCATGATGAGACTAACAAAAGGTTAGTACAGGCATATCATGAGTGTGATGAGGATAATCTAAGATTAACAAAAATTTTATGAGTGGGATAAGAATAGACAAAGATTAATTGAGGCATTCATGGAATCCACAAATAGACAGCTGGAAGCATCCAGGGAGGCCATAAAGGGAATGCTGAATGAAGCCCAACAGAAGGAAAGGGAATCCAATGAAATCATAACAAATCAACTAAGGGATATAAGAATGAACATTGAAAACCAAATTAAGGAAGTAAAACGAGTCCATACAAGATCTAAAACAAAGCTCCAACAAAGAATATGAAGCCATCAATCTGACCAATTAGAAGGAAAAAATATTTTTTAAAAAAGTAGAAAGTTTTTACAGTAGGTTAAATCATGCAAGAGATCGAATCTCTGGGATTGAAGATAACCTAGAGATTATAGAGAAAGAACAGACAACTATTCAAGACAAATACAAGAAATAAGATAGATCTATTCAACATCTAGAAGACATCATCAGACAGGCTAATTGGAGGATAATGGGTATAGAGGAGCACCAAACATGCAAAAAGATAGGCCTATTCGAATACAAGAAGGCTTTAGATCTCCAAATAGACCAGAACAGGACATCCCATTACCACATTGTAATCTACATAGGATCAATTTAGGCCAAAGAAAGGATCCTTAAAGCTGTCAAGGAGAAAAGCTCAATCACCTATAAGGGGAAACCAAACAGAAAAACTTCTTGTCTCAGCAGAGACAATTAAAGCAGGAAGAGCCTGGAATGTTGTATGCTCTGCCATAAAGACCAACAACTATCAACCAAGAATACTGTACTCAGCGAAACTCTCCTTCAGAACAGAAGGTCATATAAAAACCTTCCACAGCAAAGAAAAACTGAAACAATATATCTCCACCAAACCATTCCTTCAAAAGATACTTAAAGATGTCCTACACATAGAAAACCAACAAGATCACAATAAAGGCCAAGAAACAGCCCCCAAACAGAGAATCCAAGAGTTATAGGAAGAACCCAGTAGGCAAAGCCCCCAAGAAGGTGGATAACATGGCAGGAACTACCAAAAACCACAGTCCCAATGCTCAATATTAATGGACTTAATGCTCCAATTAAGTGACATAGTCTGTCTAGCTGGATCAAAAAGCAAGATCCTTCTACCTTCTGCCTTCAAGAGACAAACCTTGTCACAAACACAGACATGTTCTGAAAGTGAAAGGCTAGAATAAAATCTACCAAGCAAACGTGCCCCATAAACAGGCAGAAGTTGCAATCCTAATATCAGATAAAATAGACTTCAAAGTCTATTTTAATATCAGATAAAAAAGTCTATTTAATTTCAGATAAAATAGACTTCAAAGTGCTATTAAGTCTTGAAGGATCTCTCCTTCAAGAAGATATTAAAATTCTAAATATAAATTCACCAAATATCAGAGCACCAAAATTTATCAAAGAAACAATACTTTCCCTAAAATCACATGTTGATCCAAAGACATTAATTGTTGGGGATTTTAACACACCACTATCCCTGCTGGATAGACCAACCTGGCAAAAACTCAACAGAGAAACCTCAGACCTAAAAAACTGCATACATCAACTAGACTTAATAGATGTCTACCAAATATTTCACCCAGCAGCATCAGAATACATGTTCTTCTCAGCAGCACAAAGTAGTCCACATTTTAGGTCACAAAGCAAATTTTTCCAAATTCAGAAACATAGAAAGTATACCCTGTATTCTCTCAGTCAACAAGGGAAGAAAATTAGAATTCAACACCAAAAGCTACCAGAGGAAATCGTGTAACACATGGAGGCTGAATAACTTACTGTTGAACAACAAGTGGGTCATGGAAGAGATTAGAAAGAAAATTCAAATGTTCATGATATGCAACAAAAATGAACACACAAATTAGCAGCTACTCTGTGATACAGCAAATGCAGTACTCAGAGGTAAGTTTATAGCTCTGAGTTCCTACATTAACAAATCTAAAACCAACAATTTAATGAGGAACCTAAAGCTCCTTGAAAAAGTTTAGCAAGCTAAACCCCAATCCAGTGGATGGAAAGAAATAATTAAAATTAAATCAGAATCAAATGAATTAAGAGTCCAAAAAAACTATAGAAAGAATCAATAAAACTGTTGGTTCTTTGAAAAAAATAATAGAATTAACATACCTTTAGCAAATCTTATCAGAAAAAAAGAGAACACACCCAAATAAACAAAATCAGAGATGAGAATGGAAACATCACTACAAAACAACCAAGATTGAGATAGAATAAGGGGATACTTCTGAAACCTTTATGCTAATAAATTTGAAAATCTGAAAGATATGGACGCATTCCTAGTAAATATTGACATCCAAAAACTAAACCAAGATGTGTTCAACCAACTTAACAGACCCATATCAAGCATTGAAATAGAAATAGCAATAAGATACCTCCCTCCCAAGAAAAGCCCAGGACTGGATGCATTTACAGCTGAATTTTACAAGGCCTTCAAAGCAGAACTCACACCAAAACTCCTCCAATTCTTCAATGAAATTGAAAACAAAAATTCACTACCAAACTCTTTCTATGAAGCTATCATAACCCTCATCTCAAAATCAGGCAAGGAAGCATCAAAGAAAGAACTTTAAACCCATTTCTTTGATAAACATCGATGCAAAATTTCTCAATTGACTTCAACAACTCATCATAAAAATCATACGCTACAATTAAACAGGATTCATTTCAGGGATGCAAAGCTGCTTCAATATATGCAAATAAATAAATATAATTCATCACATCAACAAGAGCAAGGATAAGAACCACATGATTATCTCAATAGATGCAGAAAAAACATTTGACAAGATCCAACACCCCTTTATGATGAAAGCACTGGAAAAACCAGGAATCCATGGAACATTCCTCACATCAACAAGAGCAAGGATAAGAACCACGTGATTATCTCAATAGATGCAGAAAAACCATTTGACAAGATCCAACACCCCTTTATGATGAAAGCACTGGAAAAACCAGGAATCCATGGAACATTCCTCAATATAATAAAGGCTGTGCATGACAAACCTACAGCCAGCATTATACTTAATGGCAAAAAGATAAATCCATTTCTTCTAAATTCAAGAATGAGACAAGGATGGCCTTTCTCTCAACTTAGTATTAGAATGCCTAGCTAGGGCAATAAGGCAAGATGCAAACATAAAGGGGATCCAAATTGGGAAAGATGAAGTAAAACTCTCCCTCTTGCAGATGACATGACACTGTATTTAAAGAATCCCATGGATTCCACACCCAAGTTACTTGACCTGATTCAAAACTTTGACATGTAGCAGGTATAAAAGTAACACTCAAAAATCAATGGCTTTCCTGTATGCCAAAAATGAGAAGAGTGTGGCTGGAATTAGGAAAATAACCCCTCTTGTAATAGTCCTCCAAAATAAAATACCTAGGAGTTAACTGAACTTAAGAGGTGAAGGATCTCTATGATGAAAACTTTAAAAACTTGAAAAAGGAAATCAAAGCAGAATTTAGGAAGTGGAAAAACCTCCCATGCTCCTGGATTGGGAGGATTAACATCGTGAAAATGGCAATACTGCCCAAGTCTATATACAAATTTCATGTGATACCTATCAATATTCCAACCTCATTTTTCAATGAAATAGGAGAAGCAATCCAACAATTCATATGGAACAATGAAAGACCCTGAATGCCAAAACAATTTTTAGCAGAAAGAACAGCGCTGGAGGAATATCAATTCCAAATATCGTTCTAATATAAAGCCATAGTAATAAAAACAGTTTGGTACTGGCACAAGAACAACCTGAGAACCAATGGAATAGAACTGAAAACCCAGTAACGAACTCTCACACCTATAGCCACCTAATCTTTGACAAGGGAGCTAAAAAAAATAGAATGGAAGAAAGACAGCCTTTTCAGTAAATGGTGCTGGAAAAATTGGTTACACACTTGTAGAAACCTAAAGCTAGATCCATATTTATCACCCTGCATCAGAATCCAAATGGATCAAAGACCTTGAAGTCAACACAGACACTCTGAAATCATTACAGGAAGGAATAGTAGAAACTCTAGGGCTCCTTAGCACAGGCCAAAATGTTCTTAATGGAGATTCAGAAACACAACAAATCAAAGGAAGGTTGTACAAATGGGATTACATGAAGCTGCAGAGCTTCTGCATGGCAAAGGACATAGTTAGCAAGATCAATAGAAAGCACACGGACTGGGAGAAGATTTTCACTAGCCAGAAAATGGACAAGAGTTTCATATCTAAAATATACTTAAAACTCAAAAAATTATATCCTCCAGCAACAAAACTTCAAAGAAACAACTGCCTGATTAATAAGTGGGCTAAAGACTTAAAGAGAGACTTCTCTGAAGAAGAAATAAGAATGGACATTAGACACATGAAGAAATTCTCATCTTCTCTAGCCATTAAAGAAATGCAAATCAAGACAACATTGAGATTCCACTCAACCCAGTTAGAATGGCTATAATCAACCACTTTGGAAAGCAGTATGGAGGTTCCTCAATAGAGATAAAACTGCTCTATGACCCAGAAAGCTCACTTTGGGGCATTCACCTAAGCAATCACAAACAAGGTCATACCAAAGCCACCAGCACAACCATGCTTATCTCAGCATTATTTACCATAACTAAAATGTATCACCAACCTAGATGCCCCTCAGTAGATGAATGGATAAAGAAAATGTGATATATATATACATACATACATACATACATATACACACAGACACACAGACACACACACACACACACACACACACACACACATACACACATATATTCTATGCCCCCATCAGAAAGAATGACATTGCTCCATTTATTAAGAAATGGTAAGATTTGGAAAAAAAAATGTATTAAGTGAAGTAAGCCAGACTCAAAGATACATAGGTCCCATGGTTTCCCATATTTGCAATAACTAGTACTTGTATAGGAGAAGCAAAAAAAAGGTCAAAAGCTATGTACATATGACCTTATAAGGTGATGTTAAGCGAAAGGAATCCCAAGACAAGACACAAGTGATTATTTCTTTCTTGTTATTGTTTTTAATGTACTTATAATTCACTATGTGATTCTTTTGTTTCTTTTGTATCTTTTCCCCCCATGTTGTAACTCCTGTTTTCACTGTATCTGATTCTGGTGGTCTGCATCTTGCATATACATTTTTTTAATTTGGGGAGGGAAGGGATAGAACAAAATTCTCAAATAAGGATACAGGTTGACACTATGTTGAAAACTAAGTTTACAATTTCCAGTGTTGGGGGATGGGAGGGAGGATCTTGGGAGGTGGGGAAGGAAGGGATAGTAAGGGAAAAACAAAGGAGGTGTTTGGTTTCCTGGGGCTTGATTGGTTTCTTAAGTCTGTTTATGCCCTGCATTCTCTCAGAGCACAAGGGAATAAAATTAGAACTCAACACCAAAAGCAACCAAAGAAAGTCCTGTAACACATGAAGGCTGAACAACACACTGTTGAACCATTAGTGAGTCATGGAAGAGATTAGAAAGGAAATTCAAATATTCATGATATTCACCAAAAATGAACAGATAAATTACCAGCTCCTCTGGGACATAGCAAATACAGTACTCAGAGCCAGGTTTGTAGCTTTGCTTTCCTACATCAACCAATTGAAGAGATCTGAAATTAACAGTTTAATGAGAAATCTGAACCTCCCTGAAAATGTTCAGCAAGCTAAAACCCAATCCAGTAGACTGAAAGAAATAATTAAAATTAAATCAGAATTAAATGAATTAGAATCCAAAAAAGCATAGAAAGAATCAACAAAACAAACAGTTGGTTCTTTGAAAAATGAACAGACCCTTAGCAAGAGTAGGTTCATCGAAAAAATTAATAGACCCTTAGCAAATCTTATCAGAAAAAGAAGGGAACACACCCAAGAAAACAAACTCAGAGATAAGAATGGAAACATCACCACAGAAACAACCAAGACTCGGAACAGTATAAGGGAATACTTCTCAAACTTTTATGCTAATGTTTGAGAACCTGGAAGAAATGGACTATTTCCTAGCAAATATCAACATGTCGAGACTAAACCAAAGAAAGAGAAGGCAACAATGCTCAATAGGAAATGTACTCATTACCTTGATCATGTAACTGTAACCCTTCTGTACAGCATTTTTACAATAAAATCATACAATGGGAAAAAAAAAGAATTTGTGGAAGAAAAACAACTATTATTCAACTATTATTTTGTATAAATAGTTTTGGCCTAAAAAAAAAACACAACAAAGAAGAGGTAACAATGCTCGACAGAAAATGTACTCATTACCCTACTCATGTAACTGTAACCCCTTTGTACAGTGTTTTTACAATAAAATATGTATATGGAAAATATTATCAAAATTTTATTGTTATGAACTTTTCATTCTCCAACCATGATTCAATATAATTACAATGAAATTGAGAAAGCGCTTTGTCTCATTGTCCATTATGAAAGAGTCCCTTTAAGTTTCTTGTGACTTTGTTCTTTATCTTCACATACTTATGGAAGGATGGGGCATGACTTTGCCTTAATGGCCAATAGTAGTAGCCATTACTGATTGTTCACCTTCATGGTCTTCAATCACTTTTAATTTTGTTTCTTGAACAAGCATTTGACATGGACTCTAACTGGAAACATTCATAGTGGAGTTTGTAGTCAAGATTTTGAGTTAAGATGGAACAAAATAATAATATGAGATTAAGTCAAATTAGAGAATGAGGAAGAAACATGGGGAAGGCCCCTTCTTGAGGTTACAGCCTGCAGCTATCACATGTATGGCTCGTCATTTGGAGAGACATTATAATGCCACTCATTTCTGTAGATGACCATCAAAGTAAAATACTGTCCACTAGCTTACTCAAACTGCCAAATCCTCTATTGAAAGTATTCTGAATATAATCTTTATGCCTATATGCATCCCTTTTAAATTTATACCTTATATCAACTGGGTTTGCCTTCTTTAAATGCCTTCATTCTTTTTTTGGTAATAAAATTGAATTGGCAATTTTATTGTATTTAAAACATACATTGATGAACATGACAAAATTAAAACAAGACCAAACAAAAGCTAATGTGCTTGACTGAAACAAACAAACAAACAAACAAAAAACAAAAAATTTAGCTTAATAAGAGTAGACTAGGAATAACCATGCTGGATTCTTTAAATTGTCATAGGCATATTTTGAAAAATCCATTATTGCTTTTTTTCCTATATTTTTTAATCAAGCAGTTAGCATATCAAAAGTGTATCAGTGACATTTATTTTAGTAAATGTTGGAGACAGGTAGAACAATAAAAAATAAAATAAAAACAAAAACACCTCCCCCCCACAGAACTATTACTGAAACTTTTGATTGAAACTTCAAAAATGAAAAACAGGTCGGGACCCAGTGGATCATGCTTATAATTCTAGCAACTCAGGAGGCTAAGATCTGAGGATTGCGGTTCAAAGCCAGCCTGGGAGGAAAGTCTGTGAGACGACTCTTATCCACAATTAACCACCAGAGAATCAGAAGTGGCACTGTGCTTCAAGTGGTAGAGTACTCACCTTGAGCTGAAGAGCTCAGTGACATTGTCCTGTCAGAGAGTTCAAGCCCCATGACAGACCAAAAAAAAAAAAAAGGAAGAAAAGAAAAAAAAACATATTGTTCACACTTTGGTTTATTCAGTTATATCTCTCCTCCTGGTGATTTCTCTGTGTGTGTGTGTGTGTGTGTGTATATGTGTGCAACCAAATAAACCAAACAAAATTAATTCCAGCCATGAGTAAAGAAACAGATATTGATATAGTCACTGAAGGATAGAAAGACTAGTGGTAGCCTTATCCTGATTCTTCTATGGGCTTTGCTTGATCTTGATCCATACACTTTGGCATAGCTGGATCTTATTGACAGCATAAATAGTGTATCAATTAAGGGTGGTTCATAGAGAAATATAGGCCTAGAAATCTGTTTTCTTATAGTGTTTTTTAATTATTAATTTTTTGATAAACATACATCTCTCTTGTATGTTTTACAATTTAAATAAAGCATCAAAAATAGTGTCATTAAAATTTAAGGCTTTTTCTGCTTAATTTATATAATTGCTTCTGATTTTTTTTTTGAAAAGGTGATGAGCAGGAGGGTGACAGTTACATCAGTAAGACAATGAGTACATTTGTTTTTAATCATTATTACCCTATCCCTATTTATCTCCCACATACCTCTCCTATTTCCCTCCCTCCTAAGTTGTAATGTTAATATCCAATGTAGGGTCAAGTGAGTATAAATGTTGCTTTAGTTCATCCTTTGTCCTGCTGTTTCTGTCATCCCCTTTCCTTTCTACATATTGAATAATCTTATATGTGAAACATTAGGTACAAAAAACTAAGAGAAACAAAAAAATACAACGATAGAAAATAAAAGAACAAACTAATACAGGGTCTGATAAGAACTTCTTATTTCCAGGGCTGGGAAGGTGGCTCAGTGGTAGAGTGCTTGTCTTGCATTCATGAGGCCCTAGGTTTGATTCCTCAGCACCACATAAGCAGAAAAAGCCAGAAGTGGTGTTTGGCTCAAGTGGCAGAGTGCTAGCCTTGAGCTGAAGAGCTGAGGGACAGCACCCAGGCCCAAAGTTCAGGCCCCACGACCCCCACCACCAACAACAAAAAGAACCTCTCATTTATATATAAAGAGTTCATTTTAAACTCTTTATTATATATGGTCCTATGCACTATGCAGTTGGGTTATTGAGATCCCCTGTTAAAAATATTACCTTACTACATTGTTGGTAGGAGTGTAAACTTGTTCAACCACTTTGGAAAACAGTATGGCGGTTCCTCAAAAGACTCCACATAGAGCTCCCTATGACTCAGCAATCACATTTTGGGCATTTACCCAAATGATCACAAACAAGACCACACTAAATCTACCAGCACGACTATGTTTATTGCAGCATTATTTACCATAGCTAAGATATGGAACCAACCCAGATGCCCCTCAGTAGATGAATGGATCAAGAAAATGTGGTATATATACACAATGGAATTCTATGCCTCCATCAGAAAGAATGACATTGCCCCATTTGTTAGGAAATGAAAAGACTTGGAAAAAATGATATTAAGTGAAGTAAGCCAGGGCCAAAGAAACATAGGTCCCATGGTTTCCCTTACTTGCATTAAGCATTATATGTCCGAGTCAAACAGAAAAGATCAATTAAGTTGATGTTATGGGAATGAACCCCAAGGTAAGTATTCAAATGTTTTTTTTTCTTTCATGCAATTGTTTCTAACATATTTAGAAGATGATTTCTTTGTTGCTTTGTATGTCCCTCCCCCATGGTATAACCCCTGCTTTCACTGTATTTGATGTTAGTATAATTTGTGGAGGGGAAGGGAAAAAAGAAAATCGTTTAACTAGGGATACCCACTGCAACAATGAGATATACAAGTCGAAAACAAACTTTACAACTTTGGTGGGGAAGGGGAGGATCGGGTGGTGGGGAGGTGGAAGGAGTATGGGAAAGGGTGGGAAGGGGAAACAAAGGAGGAGGAAACAATGCCTGATAAGAAATGAACTCTTTATCTTGCCCATGTAATTGTAACTCCTTTGTATGGTATTTTCACAATAAAAAAAGAATATTATATATGTATTCTAGTTATTACAAGCGAGGGAAATTATGCAACCTACTTTTCTTTGGATCTGGTTTATTTCACTTAATATAATTTTTTCCACATCTTTCCATTTCCTTAGGAATGGGGCAATGTCATTCTTTCTGATGGAGAATAAAATTCCATTGTGTGTGTGTGTGTGTGTGTGTGTGTGTGTGTGTGTATCTCACATTTTCTTAATCCATTCATCTACTGAGGGGCATCTCCTCCCCTGGTTCTGTACCTTAGCTTTGGTAAATAATGCTGCAATATCCTGCTAGCTTTAGTTTGGCCTTGTTTGTGGTCATTTGGGTAAATGCCCAGAATTGGGATTTCTGAGTTATAGAGGAACTCATTGCTTTCCAGAGTGGTTGAACAAGTTTTCACTCTTACCAGCAGTGTAGTAATGCTCCCCTTTGGCCACATCCCTGCCACCTTATGTTATTATTAGATTTCTTGATAATTGCCATTGTAAATGGTGTAAGGTAGAATCTCAATGTTGTTTTGATTTGCATTACTTTTATTGGCCAGAGATATTGAGCAATTCTTCATGTATCTCTGGGAATGCTATTATTCTTTAGTCAAAATTTGGTTCTTTTCCATCTGTGTTATACTGGATGTGTGTTAAAGTTTGAGCCTGTGTGATCTCTGACTTGAAGTTATAAAAATATAGTGAGGTTTTAAGGCAGTTAAAGTTCTCTATGTGTTGTTATGAAAAAGGATGAATTATTTTTCCAAAGTTATAGAATGCACAATAATAAAAATAAACCCTGATATGGAGTCTCAGTGGTCATGATATATCAATGTAGGTTCATCATTTGAGATGAATAGACATCCAGCATAGATGTGGGTGATGGGTAATGCATGTGTAGATGGAGCATATAGAAAATCTGTGTGTGTGTTCAATTTTGCTATGAACTTAGAACTTGTCTTAAAATAAAAATAACTTTAAAGTGTTCAAAAATTAAAAATCTGAATGTAGGGAAATAGTGAAAGTTTTATTTGACAAAGCTCCAAAATACAAAGATGAAACCAAATGAGAAGCTGCTGAGAAAGATACTGAAAAGGGATTGACTGAAACAAATTCTAGGCATAGACAGTGTTTGTCCTACATCTGACTAGGTCTTCCATTAAAGTAGAAACTTAATTAGAAAGAGAATCTGGGTTTAGAAATTATCAATGCATCAGGATTTGCCTGCAAAACATGTCTCTCTAAAATAGGAATTATTTTGAGCTAGTCCTTGTAAGGCTCTGTTTTGAGAGAATTTTTTTTTTTGTCAGTCTTGGGGCTTACACTCTAGGCCTGTGCGCTGTCCTTCAACTCTTCAGCTCAAGACTAGTGCTCTACCACTTGAGCCACATCACCACTTCTGGTTTTCTAGTGGTTTATTGTGGATAAGAGTCTCATGGACTTTCCTCCCTGGCTTTGAACTGTGATCCTAAGATCTCAGCCTCTTGAGTAACAAGGATTACAGGCATGAGCCACCAGTGCCCGGCTTTTGAGAGAATTTTTACTAACTATAATGAAGTCTCCATTTCAAAGGATTTCTTCTTTTCTGCAACAGAAAGAGAGGACGAAGTCATTGCAGAATAAAATCATAGACCTATGTCTACCTAACTGGCCTTATCTTTGTGGAAAATACATTTCCTGACCAGTTTGTTTTAATTATATTTTATCTATATTTTTTCCCTTTGGACAATTTTTTTAGTAATGAAAAATAAGGAATTTTTTATCTTAAAAGTAAGAGAATTCGTTGTGAAAGTATACACAGGAAAAAAATGAGTGAATATAAGTTCTAGAAGGTTTATGGGAAAAGGAATCTTAGAAAATATGTTTTATATGTAGGATATCTGGCTCCAATATAAATAGAGTTATTTTGTAGATTTTCTAAAATTGAGCATTAATGTCCAGATACATGTAATATTTGATGTGCAAATAAAATTTATTTTTCTGTTACTATGATGAGGTGTCCTTGGCATATAACTTCACCCTAGATATAAAATCATAAGAAATTTTTCACATTTTAATAATCTGCTTATAAAATTAAGATCATATTTCTTACTAAAATAATTTTCTTTGTTCTACATCTTTCTTATCATATATTTGATTTCTTAAGAAAACTGACTTACTATTGAGAGGACTGCAGATTTCAACAAAATTATGTGCCTTTCTTTGTCTTTAAATTATTAATTTTTTAATTCTCACATAGTATTTAACAGTGACCTCTTATCATATTCAATCAAGCACTTAAATATTTGATATTTTTTGACAGCTTTCTGCTCAAATTCTAAATTAAGTCTTTATATAATTTTTTTTACATTGAACTCATTTTGAGACTTACCAGCTAGGTTCTGGAGTATCTCAGAAGAATTTGTTTTCTCTCCTATAATTACATTTATTTGATAGAAGCTTGAATGAAAAACACTGTCAAGATACAATACTGAGCTGTACTGGGTATAATAATATGAATAGATGTTATTATGATATATGTTTCAGAAAATGAGTCAAATTACTGAAAATTTAATGTCTTGAGAAACTGTGATATGAACATTATAACATAAAATTATGCCTTAATTATGCCTTAACATATTTTTTCAGAAACAGTGGAATCTTTTCAATGTACATAAAATAAGCACTTCAATTAAGGTCATACTGTTTTGTTACCCAAAGACAACTTTTGTGTGTGAGTGTATGCCCATCCTGGGGCTTGAACTAAGGCCTTGGTCATTGTCCCTGAGCTTCTGTGCTGAAGGCCAGCTCTACTCTTTGAGCCAGCTCCATTTCTGATTTTATTACTAATTTTTTTTGTATGTAATTGAAGATAAGAGTCTCATGGACTTTCCTGACCAGGCTAGGTAGAGCTTCCATCTTCAGATTTTAGCCTCCTGAGTAGGTAAGATTATAGGTATGAGGCATAGGTGCCCAGCTCTTAGACAGCTTAAAAAATATTTTATTAATTATCTTTAAGTAGTTATACAAAGATGTTTCATTCAACCTCAGTTCATAACAATTCATCTTGATCAATGTTATTCCTTCCATCATTCTCCCATATCTCTCCCAAACCCATTTATATCCTCAAGTTACCCAGTTCTATTTTCACATATTGTATATTGAATATTATGACTGTATTCATCCACCCTTCCCCTCTCCCTTTTGCTTTCACCCTTTCATTGAGCTCCCTCTCCTGACAAAATTAATTTCAGCTTCCTGGAATTCATTCACTAAATTCACAGAGGATTTTTTGCAAACTAGAAACTTAAAGTCACTTTCCTTAACGACATTTGTAGAAAAGATTGAATTGTGCAAAACTCTGATAACTTTATAATCACATATTGAACTTTATGTGTTGGTAAAATTACTAACCTAAGGTCAAACAGAATAAGAATTAACCTCATAAGACTTATTGAACTGATAAACCTGGTCATAGTTTATACAACTTAGGAACATTTTGGAATCGTTAATATTTGCTTTTCCAGATTTATGAACAAAACTTTTAAACCTCACTCTTAAGCTACCTATAAATTGCAGCAATTTGGCAAAGTCTAATTTATTAAAAAAAGCAATTGTCCCTACCAGTTAATTCCAAAATTATGAATATTATCATTTTCATAACAATATAATCATGTGCATAAATTCCATAAGAATCCTTTCCTCAAAAGTGTTGCAATGGGGTAACATTAATCATAATATTAAGGCCTTCATTAAAATATCATAACTTTGAATATTTATGGAATCAGATATAGCTAAACAAATTTATAGTTACTAAGACTGAGTATGGAATCATTGAAGCCCCTGGTAAAATAAATAACCTAACACTAGTTGATAGGATTTCTGGTCTTAGAAGTTGAGAAGAGCATATTCCCTAAGGCCCATGAGCTTTCAGAATAATTTGTAGACCTTGAGAAGAAAAAGTTCATATAACTGCAATGAATAGGCTAAGTTATTGACTTGGAGTCCACTTTCCAAGAGACTTTTATATTCAGAAACAAAATTATTTGTTAAAAACTGCAGCAAAGAAAAGTTCAATAGAAGCTAATATTACCTTTCATCATTCCTGTCCATATTGTATAAATGATAAGTACATACTTAAGGAGACTAGATTTAGTTGGCAAATAAATTAGTTTTACTCAGATTACCATTGAAAAAATAGCCAAAGACTGAAGAAAGATTATTTTTGGTATAATATTGCAGTAATCATACTCTTCAAATCTAGTCCTGTTCATCATATTTTGTGTGTTATTTACACATGGATGGAACTGGATGCCAAAGCATTCTATATTTCTCTAATACATGGGTATGATTTCCCATGTAGATGTCTGTAGTTTTATTCCACCATTTTGATAGAATCACTAATGACAAAATGCCCTTTTCCAGTATTCATAGGATCTGAAGTTCAGAGCAGCCAGCACGCTCTACACATGATCATAAGACAGTCAGGCTGGGCTGGGAAGGTGGCTCAGTGGTAGAGCGCTTGCCTTGTATGCTCGAGGTCCTGGGTTCGATTCCTCAGCACCACATAAGCAAAAAAGAAAAAACCAGAAGTGGCGCTGTGGCTCAGGTGGTAGAGCGCTAGCCTTGAGCTGAAGAGCTGAGGGACAGCACCCAGGCCCAGAGTTCAGGCCCCATGACCGGACCCCCCCCCCAAAAAAAAAAAAGACAGGCAGCTTACTGAAAATACTATCAACAGAGACATTAACTCTTATATTTCATTTTATTGTAAAGGTTCTGTACAGAGGGGTTACAGTTACATAATTAAGAAAATGATTACATTTCTTTTTGAATAGCATTAACTCTCACTCATTTTCTCCTATTCCCTCTGCCCATTCTCCCATCCTCCCCAAGTTGTAAAGTTCATTTCCAACACAGTGTCTAGTGAGTATCACTGTTGGATTGGTTCATCCTTTGTTCCACCATTTCTGTGATATCCCTTCCCTTTCCCAACTCAGACAAAGGGTACAGAAATCCAAAACCGCGGGGCTGAGAAGGTGGCTCAGTGGTAGAGCGATTGTTTTGCATACATGAGGCCCTGGGTTCGATTCCTCAGCATCACATAAGCAAAAAGAAAAAACCCGGAAGTGGCTCTGTGGCTCAAGTGGTAGAACACTAGCCTAATGAGGGAAGGAAACTATTCAGCCTATGTTTCTTTGGGTCTGGGGAACACTGTAAGATTGCTACTGACACTCTCATCCTACCATGTAAATATGCTTGAAGTTTAGGTCTTCTCTACCTGACCTGTGAACTCAAAGAATGAACTTCTGTTGTATTCTGGCAATTAACCCTTATTCCTCTTTCTTTTTTTGCATTAATTACACTCTAGTTCATTTTTAAATTTATTTGAAGTTAGCTAGCTTGATTTATAGGTGCTTTGTCTAAGTTGCACCCTCTTGTCTCTTAGTAGTATTTTTCTGCTAATTTTGATTGCAATCTTCCAGGTGTGCTATGTTCCCTCAAGAGTTTAAATGAGTGTTTGCATCCATCAACAATAAGCCAGATGATCTCATTGTTATTAAATGGAGAAAGCAAGAGCCTGATTTCATGACTTAGTTCCATATCGAGAGTAAAGGCAAGCCAGACACTGTGGCAACGGAAAGTGATGGTAATGTTGGAGTTTTGGTCAATGGTCTATAAAGGACAACCTGATTTAATTAGTCCACTATCTGCCACTATTACAAAATATCCAATGTGTGTGTGTGTGTGTATACATATAAAGAAAGATGTGTTTAGCTCATTGTTTTGGAGACTTAAAGATGTGGTAGCTGCCTCTGCTCAGCTCTAATAAGATTCCCTTTTGTCCAAGTACATCATGGCAGGGAAGTAAGAAGGAAAATGCAAGGTGAAAAGGCCAAGCATAGCAAGTGGACATGATCTACATCAATAAACTCTCAAGACAGCTATCCAGAATCTCATAAAACTATGTTAAGTGCTTTAGTGGGCAGATTCCCCTTGACTTGATTAACTTCCATGAGACTCTTTATCTCTTAAATATTCCATCATATGACATTCAGGGGGCCAAGATTCCAGCACATGAAACTTTGGGCGACACACTCAAACTGTATCCAAACCTGAAAAATAACTGAACATGGGCTATAGATACTGCTCAAATGGTGGAGCATTTTCCTAGCAAGTAGAAGAACCTGATTTCAAAATACGTTAGTTAATTAAAGTTAATGTTAAAAAAGAAACACATAAATATATTAAGATACTGAAGTATGGAGGTCAGGTCTGGCCGGTGCCATATTGGCCACATGGTGGATGGTAGGGTCTGGCATCTTTTCTTTATGATGGGGGAAGATGAAGGCCCTGTCTCTCAGGTGATTGGTGAACCTGAATCCCTGGAGGCAGGGGCAGGCACTTGGTTGATAGCTTACTAACCTGTCAGTCCAGTGCCTGGGACTGGGAATTTCCTGTGACCCTACCCCCTGCCCTGATCCTCTTTAGGCCTAGAGGACCAGATGGGCACCATTACCTCATGCCACCTGTCTGCATGTTTGTGTTCTGTCTCTGTCTCCTGGTTCTTCTCCGGTCACGATGGTGTCCCACTTCAGCTCTCCATTGAAGCTAAATTAGTTTGTTGGTTTGTTCTTGTTCTTTCTTTCCTCTCTGGCCTTCATGGCCCTGTTTGCTGTGTTAGTTTATTTTTTGGTTGTAGGCCTTTGTAACAATTGGCTGCGTGCACACCACTAGTGCTGCAATATACTCCAAGATTCAACCTCTCAAAATGTAGCTTCTCAATACATGCGCAATAACAATATGTGTGCAAATAAAGGAGGTTTATTCATAAAGGAGCTAAAGAGTTAGACTGAAGTTTATAAACATTTGAATTCACCACAAGGGGGGAAATTGCCATTTCATTTTCATTTTCAGCTTGATTAAGAAGAACCTTGTTGGTTTCACCCAGTGAGGAAGATTGTTTTAGATACAAAGAGATATGATAGAAAAGAAAATGCCTTGTTTGGGAGAAATTAAGTATGGATAATTACTCAAGATACTATGAATATCAACACATATTTCTCCATTCATAACCATTTCTGATATCCCAAAGAAAGAATTTAAATGTGAATAGCATTTGTGTGACATCATTTTAGTAAGTTACTCCCATTTATTCTGCTTAAGAGAGCAAATTTCTTTGGTATTGAAGGGTGCATGCATTTAGTTCTGGAAAATCCAGTGAGGTACATAGGGATGAATATTGTTTGAAGGTTTCAACCTTGCCTTAAAGACTCCCTTCCCTTTGTTCTAAGAAATCATGAGCTGATGTTGAGAGCAAAAGCCCCAGCATGTCCTTTATGTGGAGGGATTTTTGACATCCCTAGTACTAAATGGGGAATAGCAATTCCAAAAATGTGCAGTATGCTGTATCTGTTGCTATGGTTGGTTTATACAGTCCACATTTCAGAAAAAATGAAATTATCAATTTCACTTGTTGTTTTTTCAAAATAATCTGTTTATATAAATTGAGGTTGTATATAAAATATTTTCTTTACAAAAAGGAATTTGAAAGGACACAGCTGTTTTTCCTAGATGCTTTCCACTTTACTTCCCTATAATATATTTAAATTGCATGATAAACTTTAGGTTGGAGGAAGAAATGCAAGCTAAACTTGTTTGTTCTCAGGATCTAAATTTACTTGTCTTAGTAATGTATCACATGCCAATAGATTGCAATACAAGAAGATTATAAACTGACGGTTAGATGTTAATAATGGTAACACAAAACATTAAGGCAAGTGACATTTACATAAGTATCTTGATCTTAATACATGTAATTTACATATGAAAATTTAATCACTATAGAGATAAACAGCTGCAATGTTTAATTAAACTCTCCACACAAAATCAGCCTGCAAGAAGTAGTTTGTCACTGCTAATTCATCACAATTCTCTTAAGTATTCTTTAAAATAAAAATGCAAAATAAATGACTCTTATTGATAATTTAACTTCTGCTTACTTTGTATTTTAATTGTATCATCAAAGCCTGTTGAGAATACGATAAAGATTCTAGGTTCATTTTCATTCTGATTAGAAGGCAAACATAAATATACAGAAAATAAATGTATTTGTTTATAAACTTAAAAGGGTCACCAGCAAAACAGCACAAATGATAGTTTAAGGAATTTTAATGCTGAACTAAGGGTAATGAAGAGATGTGACTATTCTTCTCAATGGGGCTCTTAAAGAATGTATTACAGACAAATTTATGCCAACATTAACAGGAAAAAAAGGGAGAAAAACCTGCTATGTTAGAATAAATACTATTTAAAAATCCTAACTGGATTTTGTGAGTAAGAAAACAACAACAGAAGAGATAGGTTAATGTATAAACTGTGTTAAAACATCTTTAGATTATAAGATACTTTAAAAGGCAGATTTTAATACTGTGTATCTTATTTGTATAAGCAAATATGTTTATTTGTTCATTCATTAAAAGATAAATGCATATTGTGCATTAAGGATAATGGCTTACATTAGGTAGAAGGTGACCTCGTCAGATATATTAACTTTCACTATGACATTCATTTTATACTCATAGTAAAGCGAAGGATTTCAAGTATTTAGGACAATGTTTGAAAACTCCATTTTTTTTGCATGTAAGTTCAGATGGTTGAATAGGAATATAATTAAAATTCACATCATTCATGCAAATAAAGATAATACTGAATAGGACTTGGAAAAGGGATAATTTATTTCCTAAATACATGATCTAAGGTATCTACTTCCAAGTTTCTATCACTTGACTATTCTAGAATATAAAGTTGTGATTTTAGTGATTTCCTCTCATTTTAGGGGCACACTACAAAGATCCTCAATGGATGCTCAAAGTCTTACATTTTTTCCAATAGATGTATAAGTTTAGGCAATGTGTTATAACACAATATCTGAGTGTGGTCTCTCTTCATGCAGGCTCAGTGCTTTCTGATACAACATATCACCTTCATCAGAGACCAGGTTTCCTGGGAGCTGGAGTAGGGATGGAGCTCACTTGTGCAAGACCCTGATTTTAATTCCCAGCACCACACACAAAACAAACACATTTTCTGTACGTCTTTCACTCACAAATGTAATGTATTTTTCCTTCTTACCTATGTACACTAGTCATATACAGCGACCATAACTTTTGACGCATGAGACCCAATAGAAAAACTGGCATGCTTTACTTTTTTGTGTGTGCACACATTTAGCTTTATTGCAACAAAGCAACTTGCACACTTTTAATGTTTAAAACTCAGGATCATCTTTCCTTTCCAGCGAAAACAAAAGAAAATTTAAAAAATAAATGAACAAAATTACAATAGAGAATGTCAATTCCAAATAAGATCCTACAGGGTCTGTTGATTCTCCTGTAGTGCCAGGGCTCAAGTCATCATTAGGAGAGAATTTTATTTTAAGTGTCATCTTAAACTGCAAGGATGTCTGTTAAACATCACAATTACACATGCCAAAGGAGAAGCCATGTTGTCAAAATGCCCACTTAACCCACCCAAACAACTCAAACCCACCCTTTGCTGACCTTCTAGAACCCCATTTTTTTTAAAGTTTATTTTTTTTTCTATTTTAAACAAGAGAAAGTAGACAGATACATGTTGGTAATGCTAAGTGTCCATATTCACATAGACACAGTGTAATCTCTGAGCCCAATATACAGAGGAAGGAGGAGAAAAGCTAGAATCTATGCACTAGTACACAGGGCCTGTTGCCTCCAGCAGAGCAAAGCAACCAGAGACCTGTCTTGTTTTCCACAGAGCAGGTGGCAGTGGTGGTGGTGTTGATTCCGTACGGTTTTTGTTGAGTCAGAAAGGGATAAAAATGAATTTAGAAAGTTGTATTCTGAGCAAGGTATTCCCCCCCAAATAAGTTGAGAACCGTGGTGTTTTGAGAAAAGAGACCTCAAGAACAGGGCAACTGAGCACAGAGGGGGAGAAGACAGCAACTTGCTCCCAGGAACTGGAGAAAATTAAGAAAAAAAAGTTGGAATCCATCAGTGTTTTCTATTAGTCATGTTCTTCATCCTCCTCTCCTTCTTCCCCTTCATCAGCATCTTCATCTTCTTCCCCTTTATCCTCATCCCCTTCTTCATCAATATCTTCCAAACGTTCCTCCTCTTCTTTATCATCATCATCCTCTTCCTCTTCTCCCTCCTCATCATCCATGTCGGGAACCAGGTAGAACTGCAATGGGTTTGGCCAGATGTCGTCTTTGATGACCTCTCCCAACTCGTCTGTACCAGCGTCTGAGTGGTCAGCGAACCACGTGAAGAAGCTCTCTGGTACCTCATGCTGCCGCTTCCTGCTGCCTTTATTCTTTGACTGGAGCGCTTTGTCAAATCCTTTCCAGACTTCCATTTGATTTCAGTGGACTTTGAAGATGGATCACCGCTCTCATTCAGATGAAATTCTTTGGAGAGAACTTTATTTTTAAAGTAAGGATTTTCATCAAAATAAAAATCTATTCTGCAACCTGATTTTATATCTACAAATTCTGTCACTTCAACTCTGGTCAGGTAATGCAGCGCCTCCTCCTCTTCCTCCCCAAGCAGTGCAGACACTTGTGGATGGTTGACAAATGTTGTTACCCCCAAATTTGGGATTTTGGCGATCAGTTCTGACCCCTTCTGAAAAAACGGTTGGCAGAGTTTATTATATTTCTCCTCACTGGCTTGTTCATTAAGTCTGTTTATTTCATTTTGTACTTCATCGATATGTTCAATTGCTTCTTGCTGTTCTTTTTCTCCCTTGGGCAAGCTGGGAGAGGAGGAGGCGTCCACCGGCTTCGGGGCCGGACTGCGCTGGAGAAGAAGCCAGAGGGGAGCCCTAAGCTGCGGACCCAAGGCAGGGAGCGAGAGGCGGGAGAGTGGCATGTTTTTCTTTTCCAGTCTTCACACTTTCACAGATAGAATATGATTTGTTACCATACATCTTCACAATGTATGGTTTATTTCTCTTCTTATTAATATATTTCTGTGTAATTCTAGAAACCAAGCGTATCTAAGTCAATATGCATGCACTTTGGAGTCATATTAAACAAAAATTAGTTTTAGCACAAATACTAGGATATCACAAACAAGACAGACATTACGTGATTAATGACAGGGGAATGTATACTGTAAGGTTACACTGTACAAAATATGGATTCTTATTCTGAGCATATGTCTGAAATTATGACTTACTTAGAACAACATCTTAACAAAAGGCTACAAATTTCCATCTAATAATATAGAGTACATGATTCTGGGTAACTATCTATGGGGAGGAATATGATGGATACTATTGTACTGTTATAAAAAGGAGATTTTCAATGTTCTCTCTCTCTCTCCTTTTTTTTTTGTAGGTCGTGTGGCCTGAACTCTGGGCCCAGGTGCTGTCCCTCAGCCCCTCAGCTCAAGGCTAGTGCTCTACTACTTGAGCTATAGCACCACTTCTGGCTTTTTCTGCTTATGTGGTGCTGAGGAATCAAATCCAGGGCACTCTACCACTGAACCACTTTCGGAGCCCTTTCTCTCTCTCTCTATCTCTCGCTCTCTCTTTAAATGCTAAGGACAGCAGGGTTACAGTTACATAAATCAGGCAAAGAGTTAATTTCCTTTTGGGCAGTATCACACATGCCCTTGCTCTCTTTCAGTTTTTCTCTCTTAACTTACCCACAAGTTGTACTGTTCATTTTCAACATGGATGAAAATTGTTTGTTTTATGTCAGATGATATGCTCCTATAGTCTTTCTGTTTTTCTTTCCTTCTCTGAAGTTTGAGGATAAAATTACCTGACTTTAATGAAAGACACAAGTCTAAAATCAAGTAGAGGTTTTTGAATTCATTGGAGATCTAAAGTAATTTATAAAGATTAAAAAAACTTGGAAAATGTAAACGGTAGCTTTACTTACTTATTTGCTAGGTACTATTGAATAGTCTGTGGCTAGACTGAACCCTATACCTACTACTTTTTTTTATTGTGAAAATACTGTACAGAGGGGTTACAATTACTTGGGCAAGATAATGAGTACATTTCTTATCAAGCATTGTAGCCTCCTCCTTTGTTTCCCCATCCCATCCCTTCCCATACTCCCCCTTCCCCCCCACCCAATCCTCCCGTCCCCTCCCCCCTCATCAATGTTGTAAAGTTCGTTTTCAACATAACAACTTGTACATCTCATTGTTGCAATGGGTCCACCTGTATCCCTAGTTAAACGATTTGTTTTTCCCCTTCCCCTCCACAAATTATACCGACATAAAATACAGTGAAAGCAGGGGTTATAGTGTGGGGGAGGGACATAAAAAGCAACAAAGAAATAATCTTATAAATGTGTTAGAAACAATCGCATGAAAGAAAAAAAAACATTTGAGTACATATCTTAAGGTTCATTTCCCTAACATCATCTTATCTGACCTTTTCTGCTTGACTCAGACATATACTAGATATTGCAAATAAGGGAAACCATGGGGCCTATGTTTCTTTGGGCCTGGCTTACTTCACTTAATATCATTTTTTCCAAGCCTTTGCATTTCCTAACAAATGGGGCAATGCCATTCTTTTTGATGGAGGCATAGAATTCCATTGTGTATATATACCACATTTTCTTGATCCATTCATCTACTGAGGGCCATCTGGGTTGGTTCCATATCTTAGTTATAGTAAATAGTGCTGCAATAAACATAGCCGTGCTGGTAGCTATAGTGTGGTCTTGTTTGTAAACATTTGGGTAAATGTCCAAAAGTGGGATTGCTGGGCCATAGGGGAGCTCTATGTGGAGTCTTTTGAGGAACCTCCATACTAGTTTCCAAAGTGGTTGAACAAGTTTACACTCCCACCAACAATGCAGTAAGGTTCCCTTCTGTCCACATCCCCTCCAGCATCTATTGTTATTAGAGTTCTTGATTATAGCCATTCTAACTGGAGTGAGGTGGTATCTCAATGTTGTTTTGATTTGCATTTCTTTTATGGCTAGGAAGGTTGAGCATTTCTTCATGTATCTATTGTCCATCCTTCTTTCCTCTTCAGAGAAGTTTCTCTTTAAGTCTTTCGCCCACTTATTTATTGGGAAGTTGTTTCTTTGAGGATTTGTTGTTGGGGGATTTAATTTTTTGAGTTCCAAGTATATTTTAGATATGAGACCCTTGTCCATTGTATGGCTAGTGAAGATATTCTCCCAATCTGTAGACTTTCTATTGATCTTGCTAGCTATATCCTTTGCCATGCAGAAGCTCTGCAACTTCATGCAATCCCATTTGTCCAACATTTCTTTGATTTGTTGTGTTTCTGGGTCTCTATTAAGAAAATTTCAGCCTGTGCCAAAGAGACCTAGGGTTTCTCCTATTCCATACTGTAATGTTTTCAGATTGTCTGCTTTGAGTATGAGGTCTTTGATCCATTTGGAGTTGATTCTGGTGCAGGGTGATATATAAGGATCTAGCTTTAGTTTTCTACAAGTAGTTAACCAATTTTACCAGCACCATTTACTGAAGAGGCTGTCTTTATTCCATTCTATGTTTTTAGCTCCCTTGCCTCCTACTTTTTTTGTCCTCATCCATACACACTATTGGATCAGTAATAGTCTATGAGATGTTTCGTCAAAAGAAATACTTTTTAAATAAGTTTTGCATACATTAAAGAATATAAAATCACATTGCAAATTCTTGCATTCCTTAGGTAGCTTCCGCCTCCTTTTCTCTTGCATTTGGTTGAATCCATGTAAACATTCTATATTGTATATCAGATCACTGCTTCAGAGGAATGGCTACATCACTGGACAATTGCAATATCACTGTACCAATTGAAACAATTATAAATACTTTATGCTGTCTTTTCCCCATTGATTAAATGTAAGTCATGGGGAGAAGTCTTTTGTAAGAAATAGAGCTTATCTTACCTTCACTGTTCTGCACTAGTGAGCCAAGCATTACAGCTGCCCATGTTGTCAAAGTGCCATAAGAGAATTTAGAAGAAGAGGAGCCAATAATGTAGTCAGTCTCTGACATTTAAATAGATGTTTTTGCTGTTCTGTTAATTAATCATTAACTTTAGCCTTAAAAGTATATATTTCAATAGTAGAAGGAAAAATGTTCCCACCATCAACGCCGCGCTAAAGCAACCCTGTGGTTTTATAAATATATATCTCAGACTTAGAGAAAAGATGAATCCCACAGGACATCTCTCCTCTCCATCCATTTATGATGTCAGTACGAGTCTGATTAGCTGCTTACATTGGAAATTATAGTGGGTCAGTAAGATTAATAAAAGCCTTCTTTATATAGACATGTCCCCATTGCCTCTGTGCTTTCCCGGGAATTTGGTTTGTTTTCTGACCTCAAAAAGTAATGCATAAAGGAAGACTATACATCAAGAGAAGTTGAGATTGATAGTTCATCTACTGATGTTTTTGATATTGCTATTTAATAAGAGAGAAAAAGGTTAATGGAAAGGAACTTAACTTACTTTTGAATGGATATGTATATAGGGTCTAGTTTCTAACCTCAGTGAACTTGATGAAAAACATTTTGGTAGAACTGGTTGGACTGCAATTTTTCCTAAGTGGCAGAGTTCCATAAATTTCTCATTTTGTAATATTGAGTCATTCCCTGTTAAGGCACAGAAAAGGTATGAAACTGAATTAGGTTTCCTGACTCATCCATCATAGTGTTTTAGTGCTAGAGAAAGCCCTTGAGACCTAGTCCCGTGTTTCAAATTGTGTTCTGTGTCACTTCTGGAATCCCTGGAGTGAGCTTTCCAGTCAGTGCAGAGGGGGAAAGAGTACTCTAGTTTCTTATCTTTCTTACTTTTTGTCATATCATTTCATTTCTATGAATAGAAATAAAGACTTTGTTTGGTGGGGGGAAAGGTTTGCCAATCACTAATCTATGACTGCCACGTCCATTCTACAGTTGAGCAAGTTAAGTTCCAATGGATAAACTTTAATGAGCAAAAACCTGTGACTAATTCACAATAGAAATATTTCTAAAGCTAAAGGATAACTCCCAAGCCCTGATTTCAAGTCACAGTATTGGCACATAAACAAAAAGGAAGACATTAAAAATTCCTGGGCTGGGAAGATGGCTCAGTGGTAGAGCGCTTGCCTTGCATGCATGAGGCGCTGGGTTCGATTCCTCAGCACCACATAAGCAAAAAGAAAAAAGCCGGAAGTGGCGCTGTGGCTCCAGTGGTAGAATGCTAGCCTTGAGCTGAAGAACTGAGAGACAGTGCCCAGGCCCAGAGTTCAGGCTCCACGACCCGACCCAAAAAATACAATAAGATAAAAAATTCCTTATCACCCAATGCTGGGATAGTGGATCAGAAATCTATCTCTGAAGCTGAGGAGGAAAGGACAGGAGGAAATCTTGAGAGTAAGTGCTTCTCTCTTGGTTTTGAAGCCATGCTATTGCAATCAGTAGCAATGTCTATGTGCTCAGAACTATAAGTTAGGATTTTTAAAAATAAATTCCTCATAATGCACAGCAAAGAGGTGGAAAAATGAGCATGGGATTCTTCATCTCATAGAGACCATCTCTATTATTTTATGAAAATAAAATAATAAAAATGAGTGTGCAAATGTGTTATCAAACAATGAGTTTTACCATGAAAAAATGTTCCAAATTTGCTGCAATTTTCTCAGACAGCAAATGAATTTCAGCAGATAAAATTCTGTTATATTTTATATATTTATATATTTTTTGTAATTATATATTACATATTTATGTATATTCTGATATATTTTCCATATCTACTTAATACAGATGCCAGAGTAAGTGACAACTTTTCAAAGCAACTAGTAGTATCAAGAATTATTAGAACATGTTGGTATAATGGTCTTTCATGTCTTACAGCCTTTACTCGTATGACAGTTGTTACTACTGAAATAGAGTCACTAAGTTTAATCTCTTACAACTGGTGCCAGGAAGTCATGAAGAAGAGTCCTCATGCATGTTTGTCTACCATGGGAGCTGCTCAAAGACTTCCTCAAAACTACAGCAGCTATCTCCATCAATGGTATATTACTCATACTCGTAATAAGCCATATACTCCATGGTCTTTCAGTCAAAACTGATTATTACGGACATTTCTCTAACATATGCATTTCAGGTTGCATTCCTTTGTGATTCCTAAATGATAAGCTCCTTGTTTTGAAGAGCTTAATTTAAGTGGATGCATGTTTGTCTGAGTATAAATAGAGATTATAATAAAACTTTTTCCTAGAGTTATCATGAGAAATAAATAAGGTTATAAACGAAAAATGTAAGAGACTCCTTGACATATAGGACATTTCCAATGATTATTTCTTATGATAATTGACAATTAAAAACTTAGATCTGTAACATTTCAAAAGCTGCCAAATGAAGAAATTTTAATGAGTATTGAACTCATTTGTTATAATATAAAAATTCCACAATTTCCAATTAGTTTACAGAGAAAAATAATGAGTGACATAAGGACATATGGAAATTTACAAATAGCCTTTGCATAAAGTGTTGGCTATGTTTTTAAAATGGATGTAATTAAATAGAAAGTGAAAACATGGATTCATTATTCTATATTTAGCTATACATTCCTGCAAGGTGGATTTTTAAGTTCTGACAGACAGCAAAACAAATGATTAAATAAACTGAATCAAGAACTATTGTATCATAGTGTTAAAAAGTATTGTGAAAAACAGTTTAGCAAATTCTGTCACTTAGATATAATTAATAGAGCCAGGCATAGGTGGATCACACCTATAATCTTAGTTACTCAGGAGGCTGAGATCTGAGGAATTTAGTTTGAAGGTAAGAAAGTCCATGAAACTCTTATCCTCAATAAACTATACAAAATCAAACAAACTGAAGTAGAGCTATTGGCTCAAGTGGTAGACTGCTAGTCTTGAGCAAAAAAGAGGCCAAAGGATAGCACCCAGTCCCTGATTTAATGCCTCAGGTCCAACACCAATGCATATAGATAGATAGATACATATATACATAGTTATATATGTTTACATATATACATAGTTATATATGTATACATAGATATGCATATATCATACATACATATATTCATATATACACACACATACACACAACTAACAGCCTTCAGAGTAGGGATCAAAATATTTTGTACTGTTAACAGAAATTAATAAATGATTTAAAATGTTATTTACTTTGTCTAGGTATTGCCAGATACCAATTTCTCATTTTTGTAATCCTATTTATTTAAAAGGCTAAAATGTGGAGAACCATGGTTCTAATATAGCCCAGGAAGAAAATTCCTTGAGATTTCATTTATTTATTTATTTATTTATGTCAAGGCGATGTACAGAGGGGTTTCAGTTACATAATTAAGGTAATGAGTACATTTCTTGGCAACCTTGAGCATGAGATTTCATCTCCAAAATTATAACCAGCAAAAAGGCAGTCTATGAGTATGGTTCACATGGTAGAAAGCTAGCCAAGCAAGCACAAGGCTTAAGGTCAAATTTTAGAAATGAGCATAGAAAATAGTCTGGGTTTTGTATTTATTTTACAATAGACAAATCATTATTGGTGTTATGCTCTATAATTTATGAATATGTAATAATTAATTTATAAATTACTATCTGGGGTAGATAATACCATATTAATGATGTTAGAGAACATAGGAAGTGAATAGTCTCTCTTTCTTTCCTTTGGCAGAACTTGGGGTTGAACTTAGGACCTGTTGCTTCCTAGACATTTGTTCCACACATAAGCCACAATTTCAGGCCATTAGCTCTGAGGATTGTGATTATGATTATGAGTATGACTGGTCAGTACTGGGGCTTCAACTCAGGGCTTAGCTGTTCCTGAGCTTCTTTTTTGCTCAGTGCTAACCTTCTACCATTTGAGCTACAGTTCCATCACTGTTTTTTGGTTTTTGTTTATGTAATTTATTGGTGATACAAGTCAAACAGACTTTGCTGCCCAGTTTGGCATTGAACCCTGATCCTTGTGTCTCAGCCCCCTGAGTAGCTAAGATTATAGGCATACACCGCTAGTGCTAGGCAACTCTATTTTAAATAGAATGTCTCACTTTTTGCCCTGGATAGATTTTTACCACAATCATCCTATTTATACCCAATGTCACAATTGAGATGACAGGAGTGTGCACGCCCAAGCATCTAGCTTTTTCTGTTGAATTGGGTTCTGTCAAACTTTTATCCTGAGCTGGCCTAGAACTGCCATCTTACTGAAGTCAGCCTCTTGTGTAGCTGTGATGACAGGTTTGCAACAACATACCCAGATGTTGACTGACATGGAGTTTTTGAACATTTTGCCTGGGCTGGTCTTGATCCTTCCAATCTCAGCCTCCTAAATAAGATTACATGCCCAATTATGAATCTCCATTGGAACGAATGATTTTGCATCTTTTACAAAGAAATGGGAGGAACTGGAAAAAATCATGCTAAGTCAAGTAAGTCCCAGGGAGAAAAGGGTTATATATTTTCACTCATATATGGAAGCTAGAATTAATTTATAAATATATAAATAAACAGCACTTTGAGTGGCATGTAAATATACACAAATGTGTTATCCAAAATATGGTGGATTCAGGAAGAATTCAAACAATGTATTGCCTTAGAAAGGCTAATTCACAGTCCAACAAAATAAACACCATGATATGGTTACTCAGAAGGGAGGGGAAGATCAAGGACAGTGTGGGAGATGGGTTATGCATAGAGTCATAAAATTCTATATATTTCTTACAAAATTAAGGAAATTGAGGCAAGGTATTAGGCTGGGAGGGATGAAGAAGAATGTTGAAAGGGAGATACTGTTGAGTTTTGCTCTACACATAAAACTTCTTTATTGAATGACAAATTCTTTATATGTGTTCTTAAAGAGAATACAAATATATCTTAAAAGGTTAGTGATGGAGAAATGTGATTAGAGAAGAAAGGGGTTAGTCCAATATTGATAAACGGTAGGGGAATTCAAGGAGGGGAAGATGTGATGACATGAGACTGAGAGAAAGGTGATATTGCTTCTAAGAATTGAGACAGGTAAGAGATGAGGTTTTCAGTTTGAGTTTCCAGAAAGTCACTGAGTAGAGATTATCATCAGGGTGTCTTCACTGGGCTTTGTTGGATCAGAAATACAGATCCAACCTTACTGTGAAAAGAAGCTAGGTTGAGTCAGTTCCTCTGAAATACATAGGACTTTGATTCACTATAAAAGACTGAGCAATTTTCTCACAGATTTTTCAAATCCCATACTATCTGGTCTATATAACTAATATACCTAATATCTCCCACATGTGCTCTATTATAAAGATTTGTTAATATTCTTAAATCCAGATAAAAGGGCCATAGTCTTGAGTAAAAATGGTTCTGTTAATGTTGTCTTTCTTTACAATTAGTTGAAACCCTGAGAATAGCACATAATTCTTTTTATTATGTCTTTATCTATTTGTTCTTGGAAGTGTTGTGTATGCCTAGACGCTCTTTGATAGGAATTAAACACATGAATTGAAAACACAAGACCCCTGTTTGCTTGTAGGTAAAAAGAGATGAGAAATAATGCCTATTTTATAGTTGACATGAGGAATAAATGAAGTTACACTAAACCAAAATAAGATATATAAATAACATATAAAATATTTCAAAATGATGTGAAAGTTATACTAAAGTATGAGTATGATGTTAACCATTTATTTAATTGCTTCACAGTTTTTAAATCTCTAAATTCCTGCATTTGTTTATAAAATAAGAGACTTTTTAAGAGCTAGGCATGGTACTGTACACCTGTAATCTGTACACTTTGGAAACAGAGTACAGGATTGTTGTTCAAAGCTGGCAAAAACACTACTGAGAAGCCAGTATAAACAAACTTGGCATGATGGTACATGTTTGCAATCCCAGCAATACAAAGGCATATTCAGGAGGAACACAGTCTGAGGCCAGAGGCAAAGCCTAGGAAAAAGTCAAACCTTATCTGAAAAATAAGTAAAAAGGAATGGAGGTGAGGCTCAAATAGTACAGTACCTGCCTACCCAGTGAATGCAAAACCCTGTACTCCAGGGAGAAAAGGAGGAAAACAAGAAGTAGAGAGGAGGGTGGGAGGAAGAGAAAGTGTATTCTGATCAGACAAAAAGAAGGTAACACTTTTTTTGCTGTTTGTCCAGTTCAGGGTTTGTACTCAGGGGTTTTTCTCAGGGCCTTGTGTTTGCTTGCCTTGCTTACTCAGCAGTTACTCTAACAAGTGAGTCATACCTCCAGCTTGTCTTTTGCTGCTTATTTTGTAGAGGAAGTGTCAAGGAAGATTCTTCTCACATTGTCTTCAGATTGCACTCTTCCAGGTCTTAGCTTTTTGAGTAGTTAGGATTATATATATGAATGAGACACTCGTGGGTGTCTGGCTAAGATTTATAGTGTAGATTATGCACATTCTATTGCAGGAGTTATAAACCTTACAGAACGCTCTCAGAAGAGCACTCTGTTCTCCATAATTACACTATATCCTATTAACCCAGGAGTGTAGGTCTTGGAAAGAAACCAAACAATGCCAGTATAAGAATCCTGACTATGAGATATGGAGGGATAGATTACGCTAAAATGAAATGTTTGGCATTACACTGGCTGTGCAGAAGTAAGTGTGAAGATGAGTTAGAGATGATGATCTAGAATATCCTTGCAAAAACTATCAGAAGATCCAAATAGGAGAACATCTTGGTGGGAAAAACTTCTTGAGTTTAACTTTGAAATGGATGGGACTTAATAATTCATATAGTATTGGACATCTTGTGAATTTGATGTTAGGTTGCACAGATTTTTGAGAAAGGGGCAAGTATAAATGATAATGACTCCTGTGTATAGATTTCATCAATTACTATCTCCTTAGCAATGAAGTAGAGATGGTACAATCTATTTGTTTTTGAGGAGTAAATGAATCAATATAAGAAAGTTTTGTAGAAGAATCTGTCACACACCACTTTATAAGAGGATCTGCTTTTTATATGAGTGAATACATTGCTGACATTTATTACAATAACAGAAAGTATCATCTTGGAAATTGCTGACTTAGGAATAAGAAAAAAGCATACACAGATTATGAAGTGTAATATGGAATTTGAAGAAAGCAATGGTGACTTTGATGTTGTGGAGTTGGTTGTAGTTCAGAGAAATCTAATGAAAAACTTTATTTGAAACACTAATCTACTTACAAAGTGGTTTCTTTATGATTTTTGAGATGTAAAAGAAGAAAGAGCTGGATAGATTGGTGAATAGGAAACAAAGAAAGACAAATTGATTGTATAGATCTTCTCCATGAAGCCCCTATAGAAAATCATATCCTCAGAAACTTTCATGTAGAAAGTTTCTAGAAATGGGTTATGAGTGGATATACCTCACATGGTTAATTTAACCAAATCCATTCCTACATAGATTTCCTGAGGGGGAAAAAAGAAAATTGCACCAACTCATTGAGAGTTGCAGTAGCCTGAACACTGTAAGTTGTCTGGAAATAGCACATGGGAGATTTTAATGATCACTGTTTGCCTGCATGGTTAGTTGTGATCACATGGATGTTAGCTCCCTTGTGGTTCACATCTTCTCACCAGATGGGGTCCTTTGGAAAAGAGTTCCACCTACTTGGCAGGTCAGCGAAGGGAAAGAGAGCATTGTCCCTGCAAGGGTTCTGCCTGTTTTGTGCATAAATGGATGACTTTACTTTCCAAGACTGTCAGTCTCCCACAAGAACTTACATTTAAATCATAATAACAATGCTGCTTAAACTCTGGTTCACTCTGCCAGTATTTGATTAGCAAGCTGGCTGAGCTCAGTGGTAGAGAAGATGGCAGATCTTCATTTCATTGAGGGTGTCATTACAGCTGCAGCCAGCTTTCACACACCATTATTAGTACTGGGAATTGTTATTTATGGGGGCTGATAGAATTTCTGCCATCATTCCCAATGGGGAAGATGACATGGTTCCCTTTCTTAAGGGTTCATGATCAAAGTTAAATGGATAAGCCATTATCCCACCTGAGAAACTGACAAGAAAGCTCCCTCCCTTCATTTCATTCTGAGATTTCATGTATCAAGTTATAATTTAGATGTATTTACCTGTGGAAAATGAGCTCAAAGACATTGACAGTGTGCAATTTTGTATGCATCGTCTTGAATTTGTGTTTGAATGTGTTTCTGTATATTCACATTTTTATTTAATTCTTCTACTGGTTATATTTTAATTCAGGAAATCCAAATAAACAGAAAATCTTAAGTGTTGACAAACATATATTCCATTATTATAGATGCGAGTGATGATCTGTGTTTTATATGCATGCACATGGAATTTTTGTTTTTCTTTGAACCATAGATGAAAGAACTTAAAGGTAAAATCATTGGGGTATCTTGGTTGAAGAAGACTCCTAATAAAACTCTTCATCTTTAACTCTCAAAACTTATATACCCATTTTATTAACTTTGAATCATAAAATTCTGTAAAAACAAATGACCTATGCTATGCATTTATGTGTCTAGTTATATTTTTCTTAATACATTTTATGCCATTTTAATTAATATTAAAAATAAAAAAGAGTTACTATATATCCCCTCAACTAGTATCCCTAGAAAAGCAATTTTCCCATTAGTAACATCTGTATTAGTGTGAAACATTTGTAATAATTGATGTAAATTGGGATTCATTACTGTATATTTCTTATTTTGGTTACCTACCTCCTATCAGTTTTATGTCTTGGCTTAATTTTAATGCTTTCTTTTCTTTTGTATTTTTTGAGATATGACATTGTGTATAATTAGATACTATTTGGATTTTAAAGTAGATGATTTTTCAGATGTGTCTATACGTATTGAAGAGTCCACATGGTGAGAAAATACACACCATTATTTTCATTCTCTGATGTATTTTCTTTTTCCTCCTCCCCTTCATAGCCTTGTTCAATTGAAAACTCATTTTCCCTCTTTCCTTCCCTTGTCTCCCTTTCTCCCTACTCCCTGTCTCTTTCTCTTTCTCTTTCTCCCCTCACTCCACCTTTCTCTGATATATATTCTAAAAATTCACACTTGGATTAAATAATTTTACCAAAAATTTAAAATATGACCTATACTACATAAACTACAAATATCAGTGCATAAGTACAACCACATGACACAGTGATTCACATGTAACTTTATATTCAATCTCTTCATTAATTATAAGGGTCATTTTTTGTCAGGAAGGAAGGGATAACCACCCTGCCCACACTTGAAAGAGTAGTACACTGAACAAAACAAATCATTTCAGTATTTTCCTTGAATGCATCTGAGACCTTCTTGAACTGGGTTGTATTTTTGATCTCATAGATACCCAAAGTGACAAACTTCTATATGTGTAACTAATATTGCTGATGAGCCTGGCGCCTGTGGCTCATGCCTTGTAATTTTAGCTACTCAGGAGGCTGAGATCTGAGGATTGCGGTTCAAAGCCAGCCCGGACAGGAACATCGGTGAGACTCTTATCTCCAATAAACCACTAGAAAACCAGAAGTGGCGCTGTGGCTCAAACGGTAGAGCGCTTGCCTTGAGCTGAAGAGCGCAAGAACAACACCCAAGCCCAGAGTTCAAGCCCCACAACCGATCAAAAAAAATATATTGCTAATGAGAATTTGCCTTTCCATTGACACATTATTTGAGCAAATAGAAGGAAAAGTGTTCAATATTGCAAACTGCATCTGTCACCCTGGAAGGAATCTGTGAGACAAGATCACAATGCCAGAATTAGATGGTCAGGAATCACAAAGTCCTATTCACCTGATGTGGAGGTGAGTGATTGTTAGTCATAGTTGAACAGGATGCTGCGTTTTGCATTTTGAAGGTCATGGCTGAGCCATATCTGCATGTCCTTCTGTATCAAGGTTGTCAGAAGTCTGTGATCCTTTATCTCCTCTAAATATGCCTTGCTTTTATGTGAATACTCACCTGTGCTGTTACTGGCTCAGTTCCTGCATCTTCTACAGATGCAGTGCAGGTTAAAGGTCAATAAAAGAGCCCAATTTGTTCTTTTGCTCTAATACAATTGAAGCCAAGACGAGATAGGTTTGTGAACAATGTTAGTATTATCCCCAACTTTGGTCCTCAGCTCCACCCAGACCTGAGCTCCTCCCAGCCCTGGAGTTCCGGCCCCTCCTTCTCTCTACCCAGCCCCATCTGAACTCCCAGCTTCCTCACTTCCTACCCCCAGACCCTGCTACCTAGATAGTGGAAGCCACCATGTGCTCCCCCTCCGGGGGAAATATGGTTCCACTAATAAGCCTTGTAGTAATCTTTCTCTGGTGCCTGCCGACCTCTGCCTGGTCCCCTGGGATGGATGTGAAGGATCCTTACAAACAGGACTTGTTCTCATTCTGTAAAGGTCCTAAGCACCGTCTCATTTTAACAAGTTTCTCCATTTGCATTATGAAAATCTGGCAGGCATTCTTCCTTCATAAGGCTATTTCCCGAACTTGCCCTTTTGGTATCATTATTATGTGTTTGTACAGAAGTGTATTATTAAGTGAATAAATAGCTTGGAAATGCAATATTAGATTAAAGAAAATGTTGGACTGTCAAATGGCAAACAAATGTGTTAAAATTTTTCTTAGTTTAAATGTGGCACTGTGAGCCTCTGAAAGTTTGTAGATAATGGCAGAGGAAAAACCTGTGACACATAAATAGGGAATTTCATTATGTATCTTCGTGGGCCTTCCAAACAAACCACTTAGGAAGATGTGGCAAAAGTCTGTGCCAGGCACAAAATTACATCCCGGGTCATAGTGTATTTCCATCTATGAGAAAAGATACTGATGGGTCTCAGCTTTAGCAACCAACATGTTCTCAATTTTGATCTCCAATATGCCCACTGCTCTTACATTTCCAAGTCAATAGAAGGACCTCAATCCTCGAGTTCTTCTTCAATAAACTACCTTCCTTTTGACAGTTTGCATGCGGAATCTTTCCTGAAAAATAACAGTGGCTGATTCTGTGATTTAGAGGAGACTTCCCTCTGAGTCTTCTTGGGCTATTTGCCGTTGTGTGAATGGTGGCTGGTAGAAAACCAGGGCTCAATTTTATGCCGATTTTGTGCCCCAGTTAGCAGTGCTAATTGGGGCACACAAGTGAATTGCACTCTGCCCTGTGGAAATATTCGGTTAGTCAACTAAATCAGAAAATCATTGGGAGCATCAATCCATCCACAGTCACTACTTAATTACGTGCAAAATCTATGGTCCCTCCAGGAAGGACAAAATACAGACATGAGATCTCAGTGATCAGTTGTTTAAAATTTAATCTGTGCTGTTGTTATTTAAAGTTTATTATTACTCTTGTCATAAACTGGGTTTAAAAACTTTTGAGAAGTTCTCTATTGACTTAGCAAGAATTAACAGATTATATATTATTGAAGTAGACAGAATTGACTTTCCCTTGCACTCCAATGATACACATTTTTTTCTGAGAGAAAAGAGCATAGTTCTCACACATAAACATCATAAATACTCTGATAAATTTAACAACAAATTTTCTTATAGGGTCAAGTTTTAGCTTGAGTTCAATCTCATTATCTTGTACTACAAGTAAGTCTAAGAAGCAGGTCGAAAATTTCATTTGTTTTGTTCATGAAAACATCTCAAATTCCAAAAATATTTTTGAATAAATGAGTACATTGACATGCATATAAAGCCTAGGCAAAATTAATTGAAAAATATATCTGTTATAGAATAATAATTGTTATGCATCTGGTGCATGCAATATTCTGGTATTTAAGGTATTTATATCCTCTGTTTCAGTAACTTGGATGGAGGTCATTGCCTTTAAGATACTTTTACTTTTTAAAAATATAAAATAGCAATTTTCATGATACTGCTGTAAGCTACTCCAAAAGTTCTGATTCAAATAACGGTCTAAGTTAAACTCAGTCCAAAGGCAAATAGTTTTCTTAATTTGGAATTTTAGCTTAGAATAAACATCTTTAATAACTTTTATCTTACCCCTTGATAGTTATAGTGCATAGTTTGCTTTTATTTCAATAAAATTTCTTTCCATTCCTAGGCCACCAAAATTTAAATAAAACAAAATAATTTTGGCAGAAATTATTGACAAAATCATATTATCTTGCAGTGATTATTATTGGACTCATTTACTTATAACTATTTTAATTTTTATTATGCTTATGACTATTTTTAGCTTATATTAGATAGATGGTTATATTAATACTATATCTCTACATTTATACTGGATTTCAATCACTCTCAACTTCTCCATCACATTCCCTGCCCCCTTTTCCCACAACATAGTATTGCCAACAGATTGTCTTGTTTCATTTACATAGTTGCAAATAATCTATTTTGACAGCATTCAATCTTCTTTATCCTGCCTGTCAGACCCAGCCCTCCACAGTCCCTACCCATCTACTCCAATGTTGATCCTATTCCTATGTCTTTTGTTAAATTGTTCAATACTGTCCTCATACATACTTATAGCATATTAGAAAGTTACTCTTCTCTGCCTGTGTCATTTCTTAGTTTGATTTGTTTACTATGTTTAACCATATAAATAAATATATGTGCATATATGTGTTATGTGTATATATGTATATGTACTCTATGAATATATACACATATTTATGTACATGTCCATGAATATGTATCTTTTAGGTCTAGTTTTCAAATATGTGTGAAAAAATACAAGTTTTAAAAAAATTATTGTGAAAGTTATGTACGGAGAGGTTACAGTTACGTAAGTAAGGTAATAAGTACATTTCTTACCTAACTTGTTTCTCCTTCCCTCATTTTGAGTTTGGCTTGTCTTACTCAGAATGATGACATTTAATTGGGTCTGTTTTTCTGCAAGTGATCGATTTCAATTTTCTTTATGACTGTGTAATATTCCACAATATGTGTAAGTACACATTCATATATTGAGAGAGATTTATTCTTTTTCAGATATATAATACATGTAAAATTATGGTTTGGAAGTGTCATAGGGAAGATATGTTTTAGGTTTTTGGAGTAATCTCTGTTCTGATTTCCATAGAGGCTACACAAAATCACATTCTCACCAATAGTGTAAAAGGTAACCTCTTTTCTTACATCCTCGCTAGCAATTCTCATAATTCTTAATTCAGGATATATTTGAGAATTTTACAAATAATTTTAAATTCTGAGCAGGAGGATCTAATTTACAATATTGCCAAAAGCTACACCATTATTTTTTTATGTGTTTTTCTCCTTTTTATGTTTACTTTATTGTTATTTTCCCCGGTTTTGATCGTTTTTATTGTCAAAGTGGTATACAGATGGGTTACAGTTACATAAGTAAGGTAGTGAGTACATTTCTTGTGAAATTTTTTACCCCCTCCCTCATTTTTCTCCCAATTTCAGGGTTCTTGCCAATTGGAGTAGTGTTCTTTCTTCCTTTAAATTTCTTATGCATCCTTTCTTTGACTCTTTTTCTCACTATTGTTCTTTATCTAGTTTTTTATTCTGCTTCCCTTAATGAAGTATACACTAATCTTTAATCTTGCTATTGCATTTCATTGTTAGATTTGCACGTTCCTATTAACAAATAAAAGCTAAAAGTACATCTCAACACTCTGCTAAAAGAGTTTTATGCTTTTAGCTTTCCATCATAAGTGTGTGTGTGTATGTGTGTGTGTGTGTGTGTGTGTGTGTGTGTGTGTGTGTGTGTGTGTGCTAGTCCTAGGTCTTGAACTCAAGGCCTGCATTCTGTCCCTGAACTTCTTTTGCTCAAGGTTTACTGCTACCCTGAAAGCCACAGCTTCACTTCAGCTTTTTGGGTAGCTTAATGGAGATAAGAGTCTCAGAGACTTTCTTGCTTTGGCTGACTTCAAACTGTGATCCTGATATCTCAGCCTCCTGAGTAATTAGGATTGCAGGTGTGAGCCACTGATGCCTGGTTTCATCATATTACTTTTTTTATGTGCTTTCCCTTTTGCTATTGTCTTGGCAAGTAGCTTATCTATCTACCTATCTATATACATATATATGTATGAATATGTATGTATATTTTTTTCCAAGGAGAACACTATCTAGTTCAATGTTTGAAAGACATCTTTTGGTTTTTGCTTTTACTCAACTATTTTAAATGAGAATGAAAGGTGTCCAGTGATCATTTCTCAGTGTCCTCCTTCTTAGGGATTAACAGTAACATGTTTCCCTTTAATTAGAATATATGACCAGGTATCTTCTCCAGTATGTGCAGTTTCTCTAATTTGGGGTCCTGAAACCTGCCCTCCTAACAGGGTCCTGGGATGACCCTTGCCATTTTCCTCCTCTGTACTAGGCTTCTTTTTCTCTACCTAGTTTTCACTTGCTGTCATAGGCAAAGCCCACTAGATGGTGTTAAAGCCACAAGCTATGCACTTTGATTTTATTTAGAAGGAAAAATAATGTATCTTCAAAGGAAAGTTCTCACAAGATTTTAGAGGATGTATCTTGTCCATTTTTTTATTAAATGGAGAGAGAGTAAGAAAAATCCAGGTAAAATGAGACTTTCCATTGCAACTTATTTGGGGCTATAAAGAGAAATACTTTTTGGCCCTGAATTATTTCCCACTGAGCTGCTTTAAAAATTAAGCTGTTTTGTCAGGATAAATATCATTGAAAATGACTATGAATCATTGTGGCAAGTTTTAATACAAATCCAAAAGTAAATTAATCCAGCCCCTTGCAACCTATCATGTCGTCATCTTCAGATACAAATGAAGAGTAAACAAGGTTTTGGCAAATTTTAGGTTAATCATGTAGAACTGATTACTCGAGAAGAATGCTATTAACATTTAGTCAATTTATACCCTACAATATGACAAATTAAAATTAATGTTGCTGTTTTTAAGATATAAAATGGATCATGATTTTAAGAAAAATGAGTTGTTCTAGAAAAAAATAACATTTGTGCCTGGGACTACTGAACACACTGATGTCTAAAATATCCATTTATGTGTCCCAAAGTAATCAGTACAAGTAATTAAGCAAGATCTGAGTGGGGCAGAGTCTTTATTTGGTTTACACAGGTTACCTTTTGAAGTATAATGGGAAAAATAATCATCAACTACATCCTGTGGAATAGCTATGATTAAATCTTACCAATAGCTGAATAACAAAAGAAATATTTACCATAAGATTAAATATATTCTCCTTATGAAGCTCTATTTGACAATTCTTTTCAATGTTTATCATCAGAAATCATTTAATTCGCTCATTTTCAGTACCCTCTCTTCATGGCATATGCATATAAATATATATTCTGAATCATCCCTTTGGTTTCCACAGTAAATAATGAAATAAAAATATGGAATATCCAATCAATTCAATTTTGAATCAAACAATACACACTGCACAGTGTACTGTAAATTATGTTATAGGACATTAACATCTCCACAATTCTGACATGTCATCATTCTATAGGTTTATATACCAGTGTGTAAGTTGACTCTGAGCCTCCTACCTTTAAAATGCCTAATTAGACTGAGAATCATCTGAGCATCACAGATTGACAGCCATTGTTCTTTCTACATTATCAATAATGTCATAAGTCATAGCTGAGAGGTCAGGTAAAGAATCTACTATTTTGAAGTCACTGGCCTATACATGATATCTATTAGATCCATATAATATATAATCTATATAGTATCTTGTTCAATATTGAATTAGCTCATCTATGGTGACATCATTGATCCTACATGACAGGGAATACTTAGGCCACTCTGAAACCATTTATCTGACTATTCTCTGGAACCAAGGAGAAAGAAATTTGGGGAACCTCTTCCTGATTTAACTGAATGCTAAAGCATTTGGCAAAAGTTCTGCTCATAAGGGCTACCAACGCTGGATCTAGCTTCTTCGAGCATCCTGCTCAAACTCAATAAGTTCTGAGCAAATTAGCAATATTTAGGTCAATGCTAGAAATCAAGTTATTTTGGTGTGTCTTCCAAGAAGCACTCTGCTTTGGCATTGGAAATGCAGTACATTGTAATTAATTATTCAAATACCATTACATGTCTTAGTTGATAGAGCTTTCTGAAGATGGGGGAGGGGTCCGGTCGTGGTGTCTGAACTCTGGGCTGAAGATGTAATCTTAAAAACATTCAGCCTATCCTTTTACAGTATACAATTCAATGTGGTCTTTTTCTTTAGCAAACTCACAATTTTACCACTCAAAAGTTTAGATGATTTTTCAATCATTTCAAAAGCCATATCATTTGTTACTGTTAGTTTTCCTGATATTGGCCATTCTAACTGGAGTGAGGTGTAATGTCAGTGTTGTTTTGATTTGTATTTCTTTTATGGCCAGAGATGTTGAACATTTCTTCATGTGTCTATTGACTATACTTTTTTCTTCCTCTGAGAAGTCTCTCTTTAAGTCTTCAGCCCATTTATTGATTGGGTTGTTGTGTTTTTGAGGGCTTAATTTTTTGAGCTCTAAGTGTATTTTGGTTTGAGGCCCTTGTCTGATGTATAACAAATGAAGATTTTCTCCTGTTCTGTGAGCTTTCTATTTACCTTGCTAGCTATGTCCTTTGTTAGGCAGAAGCTCTTCTGTTTGGTATAATCCCATGCATCCAGCCCCTCTTTGATTGATTGTGATTCTGGACTTTTTTCAGGAAGTTTCTCCCAATGCCTAGAAGGCTTAAGGTTTCCCCTATCTCTTCCTGTAATATTTTCACAGTATCTAGCTTTACACTGAGTGCTTTGATCTATTTAGAGTTGATTCGTGTACAATGTACACTGATATATGGGTGACAAGCTTCAGTTTTCTGCATGTGTTTAGCCAATTCTGATAGCGCCATTTTTTGAAGAAACTATCTTTTTTCTAACCTTTGTTTCTGAGTCCCTTATCAAATATTAGATGGCTATATGTTTGTGGCCTTATTTCTGGGTCTTCTATTCTGATCTATTGGTTCTCAAGCCTATTCTTGTGCCAGTGCCCAACTGTATTTATTATTATGGTTTTGTAATAAAGCTTGGAGTTTGGTATCAATATTCCTCCCACACTCTTCTTCCTGATAAGGATTGTTCTTCTATACCAGGGATGTGGCTAGAAGGGAACCATATTACATTGTTTGTGGGGAATGGACACTTGTCCAACTACTCTAGAAAGCAGTATGGATGTTCTTTAAAAGATTAAACATAGAACTTCCTTATGATCCAGCAATTACACTCCCGGACATTTTTCTAATGGCCCAAAAACAAGACCAAACTAAAGCCACCAGCACAACTATGTTTATTTCAGGATTGTTTATCATAGCCAAGATATGGCATCAACCTAGAAGTCCCTCTATGGATGAATTGATCAAGAAAATGTGGTATATATACGCAGTTCTCTGGTTCCATCAGAAAGAATGTTATTGTACCATTTGTAAGGAAAGGAAAAGATTTGGAAAATATTATGTTAAGCAAAGTAAGTCAGACCCAAAGAAACCTAGGCTGCATGATTGCACTCATTTGTAGTAACTACAATGTTCCCATAAATCTATAAGGAAACACACTGAATGCTTAAAGTAAATAAATAATACTAGGTTATGATAAATTATATAGAACCCTAATCATTAACCTACAAAGGCAGGACGCTAAGCATAGGAGTATTAGGCAAAGGTTCAATAGCTATAGACAGATGATTATATAAAATAATACCCCATGAGGGGCTGGGAAGTTGGCTCAGTGGTAGAGCGCTTGCCTTGCATGCCTGAGGCCCTGGGTTCGATTCCTCAGCACCATATAAGCAAAAAAAGAAAAAACAAGCCGGAAGTGGCGCTGTGGTTCAAGTGGTAGAGTGCTAGCCTTGAGCTGAAGAGCTGAGGGACAGCACTCAGGCCCAGAGTTCAGGCCCCACAACTGGACCAAAAAAAAAATAATACCCCATGAAATTAACTCCAAAAAAAGAATCAAGAGACACCCTTTAGTTGCCTGTTTTTATTCTCTTTTCATTTTGTATTGTTTGTTATTTTTTTTGTATTTGGGAGGGGAAGGCAATGCACATAAAAGTAGGAAAAGGGTAAACAAATACAACAGTGATGCCAGACATTATGTAGAAAATGAATTGGACATCTTATATGTGGGAACAGGAGGGAAAGATTAGGAGAGAGTGACTGAAGGGTAAAAATAATTCAAAATAATTATACTGATGGTATTTGATTCAGATAACTGTAACTCCTCTGTATGTCAACTGCATAAAAACAATTAAAAATGACATCTCATAGCTAATAACAGTCACTTCTCATTTCTTTCCAATGTCCCAGACCTGAGGAACTTCTAAACTACTTTCTGTCTCCATAGATTTACCTATTCTGGAAATTTCATACAAATAAAATTATACAACATATATTTCAAGGTAAGTTTCAGTCCTTTAATCCTTCCTTCTGCTGGGTAATATTTTTGTGAATAAAAAAAAGATGAGTCTCATGTATGGGTTATTCTAATTGTGGCTATTATTCATAATTCTGCTTGAATATTTATTTACAGGATTTGTGTGGACATATATTTCTATATATTTTTTGTGGTTATTTTGGTACCAATATTGGGGCATGAATACAGACATGTACTCTACTACCTTAACTTCATCCACTCAAGGTTAGTGCTCTACCACTTGAGCCACAGCTCCTCTGCCAGCTTTATCATGGTTGTTTTGCTGCAAGGCTGGGCAGACTTGAATTTTGATTCTTTGACCTCAGCCTCCTGAGTAGCTAGTATTACAAGCATGAGTGATGGGCACCCTCACCATTTTTATATATATGCTAATATAAATTTATATGTATACATTAAACTTTTATGTGTATACTAATTTTTATGTATGCACTAAAATGGAATTAATATTAAGGCAAAATCATGTTTAGGACTTTCAGGAACTGCAAAATTGCCTTTACCGAATTCATCCCTTTTATGACTCCTTATTCCCACCTCTCCTTCATATAACATTTTTAGTGGATTTTACTATACTATTTTCACACATTCATGTAATATACTTCAATTATATTCACCCTCCATTACCCTCTCTTTTGTCCTCGTCAGTTTTAGTAGTACCCTCCCAATGATCTGCACTTTGCATTGTGTCAGATTATTGTTTATTTTTTAGGTCTAGATTCTGAATATGAGCTAACATAGAAGATCTTTGTCTTATAAATATGTTAGAAATGATTGCATGAAAGAAAAAAAAACATTTGAGTACTTATACAGTATTTTCACAACTTAAAAAGAAGATCTTTGTCTACCTGAGCATGGCTTGCCTTGTTCAACATGATGATCTCTAGTTCTGTTCATTTGGGTGGAAATGACTTAATTTTGTTGGTTTTGGCTGACTATGTCTCCATTGTGTTTATTTAACACATTTTCTCTATCCATTCATGACTTGTTGAATACCTACCTGATTCAGTACCTTGGCTATTGTGACTAGTGTTGCAATAAACATGAGCTTGCACATTTTATATATTGACTAAAATTTTTCCAGATATATGACAAAGCAAGTTCATGTGGCACATTTTTTCTTACTTTAACAAGATAAATATTATCCTGTAAAAGTCTACACATTGGGATTAATTAGTCAGTGAAAATAATTACTTAAAATGAAGTAAATCTTTATTTTGTATTTTTTGTTTACAGCAATGATGTTATAGCTTTCTAGCAGTGTAATTTTTGATTTTTAGTACTACTATTTAGTAGCTGTGTAAAGAGGTTCAATTCAATAAATCAGGTTATGCATACAATGCTTCTTGGTCAATGTCACCCTTTCCTTTCTTCTCCCTGGTTTTCTCCTTCCCATCGTTACTGTCAAATTATATAGATCATTTTTTTTACTTAATGTAAACTGAATATAATGATTGCTTTTGCTCACCCTTCCTCTTCTGTTCTTTGGCCCCTATTTGCCCAACCCTCAAAACATTTTTGTACTTCCTGGTATTCATTTTGATGAATAGTGCCTTTGCTGCTCAGAGGAATTACACCATTGGATTCATTTCCTATGTATACTATCCTTTAGTATTCTTGTGTGTAAATGTATAGCACCGTGTATAAATTATGTATATTTGTATTTTAGACCTAACTTCCACATATGAGCAAAGACTTGTTGTTTATCTCTCTGAGGTTCGCATACTTAATATGATTTTTTCAGGGTCCATCCATTTCCCTACAAATGACATCATATTATTCCTACTAATGGATGTATAAAATTCTATTGTGTTTATTTACCACATGTTCTTTTTGTATTTTTTATTGAAAAAATGCTGTACAAAGGGGTTACAGTTACATGGTCAAGGTAATGAGTACATTTCCTATTGAGCATTTTTGCCATCTCCTTTGTTTTCCTATTCCCTTCCCTTCCCTTCCACCTCCACAAGTACCCTTTCCCCGCTCCCCAAGTTATAAAGTTCATTTTCAATGTAGTATTTTGTACATCTCATTGTTCCAATGGGTCAACTTGTATACTTATTTAAGCATTTTGTTTTTCCCCTTCCTGAATTAGAGAAGTGTATATACAAGATGAAGGGCATTGACATCAAAACTAGTACATGTGTAAGACAAGCAGAAAAGGCCAAAAGCTATGAGAGTTTCACACAAGTTTTGTCTTATGAAGTCAAAATCAACATCATCCATATAAGATGATGTTAAGCTAAATGAACCCCAAGATAGGAACATGAATATCTTTTTTCTTTCTTGCTATTGTTCTAATGTATTTAAAATGTACCATGTGATTTCTCTTTGTTTCCTTGTATGTTCCTCCCCCACAGTATAACCCCTGTTTTCACTGTATTTACCACATGTTCTTGATCCACTCATCTGTAGGGCAGCTTCGCTATTTCCATACCTTGGCTATTGTGAATCATGCAGCAATGGTTATGTCAGTAGTAGATGGCTTATAGACAACAAAGTTTATTTCTCACAATTCTATGATGACCATCATTAAGGCTTGAGAAGATTCTGGGTCTGGTTAGAACCTACTTTTCTGGCTCACAGAGTTCCTCGGGTAGAAGGGGTAAAAGAGCTCTCCAGTATTTCCTTTGAAAAACAGAGTAATCTCACTTAGAAAGGACCCCTCTTACATTTTATTTACTTCCAAACACTTCATCTCCCACTTTCATCACATTAATGACCACAGGTTGTCAATAAATTTCATAAATATTCAGTCTGCAGAAATGCCATCATTTCTAAAATGTGCCAAGCTCCCAAATGGACTCAATCATGTCAGCAAAGTTCCTGGCCAAGACAGGGCTCCCCTGGCTCACACTTGAAAATCCCATTATTTAGGAGGAAGAGATCAAGAGGCTCACAGTTCAAGGCTAGCTCACGCAGAAAGGGATGTCTACAGTGGTAGAGCTACAGCTTAGCAAGATGAATCCCTGAATTCAAACCTTCAAACCCAAGTTCAAACTACTGGCCATGGCGATATATAACTACTCATTCCAACTGCCACAGCAACTAGCCGTGCAGGAAATTTTAAAGGGATCTGGCTAGTACTAGAATTTTGGAGAGAGATGATTCCTGGGTCAAAGACAGGTCTTGCTTCAGTCAAGACACCTGTGTTTTTTAGATCTTTTATTGGACACCTCAACTTGTTTCTTTTTTAATATTCAACTTAATAAGAATAAATTATCTTTGTGTGTGTGGATGTATATAAAATAATTATGTGTGTATGTGTGTGTGTGTTATTTTCCTCCATTTTGTGCCAGTATTAGGGCTTGAACTCAGGGCTTTGCACTCACTGTGCTCATTCTGACTGAACTATTCTTCCAGCTCTACTTTTTTTATTTTGCTGGTTAATTAGAAATGGAATCTCATGGAATTTTCTGCCATCTTGGTTTAGAAACACGATCATGTTGCTGAGTAGCTAAGCATTACCAAGGTGTGCCACTTGCACCCAGTTTTATCATATTTTCTTTATTTGTCAGCTGTTGGGAATGTGAGCTGATTTCACAATAGGGTTGTAACAGATATGGGTGTGCAGGTTCACCCATATACCTACTTAATCTCCTTCTTTTACATTTTTACTTTTTATTATGTCACAATATATAAGTCATTGCTTACTAAAAATAGTTTATTAGTAAATTTGTGCTAAATAAAATATGTAGTACCTTCATGTAGAAAATAATGAAGCAATCATTTTATTTCTATCCACCTAAATAAAAGAAACTAGAGCCTTACCCTTTATCATATTTCTTGTGCAACAGGTAATTTTCCATACAAACAGTATAATTACTTACTATTTAAGCATCATTATCTTTGTTGTCCAAGTTTTACTGTGAGGTAATATAAATTGTTGAATATTACCTGTTTGGCTTGGAAAATCTGTAGTTTAAACCCACATATACCTGATTCCAAAGCCTATACTCTCTTTATTAAAATTTTATTTTATTGTGAAGATGCTGTACAGAGGGGTTAAAATTACATGAGTAAGGTAATGGGTATATTTCTTGTCAAGGATTGTTACTGTCATCTATGTTTACTTTCATTTGTGAAGCAGTCTTATTTTATATAAAACTATGAAACTATGGACTTTTTTGTTGTTGGTTATGGGGCTTGAACTCTGGGCTTTGGTGCTGTCCTTTTGCTATTCAGCTTAAGGCAATAGCTCTACCTCTTGAGCCACAAGGTCAAAAGCTATGTACCTATGACAATATAAAATGATGTTAAGTGAAATGAACCCCAAGATATGGACACAGTGGTTTTTTTCTTTCTTGCTATTGTTTTTAATGTATTTATAATGTACTATGTGATTGTTCTTTGTTTCTTTGGTATGTTCCTCCCCCACAGTATAACCCATGTTTTCACTACATTTGATTCCAGTGCCCTGAATGTTGTATATAAATTTTTTCTAATTTGGGGAGGGAAAGGGAAAAAACAAAATGCTTAAATAGGGATACAAGTTGACCCATTGTAACAATAAAATGTAAAAGACACTATGTTGAAAACGAATTTACAACTTCAGGAGGTGGGGTGGGGGGACGGTGGGGAGAGGGAGGAGTTGGGGAGGTGGGGAGGGAAGGGATGGTAGGGGAAAAACAAAGGAAGGGGTAATAATGCTGGTAGGAAATGAACTCATTACCTTACTCATGTAATTGTAACTCCTCTGTACAGTATCTTTACAATAAAAATATATGTTAAAAAAGATGAAACTATAGAGTTGTTCCTCATTTCATGTACTCAAAATGGTTTTGTAACTCATGAATTCTTCATTTTTGCTTCAACAGATTTGCACCATCAGATGAATAGCTTTTCTCATAGTCTGTTATCAGACTCAGCACTATAAGACTGGTAGAGTGGCAAAATAACTGAGTAATGAGGATGTGTGAAGTGTTTTACTACTTTAATCAACAAAGGTTGGAATCTGAATGAAGAGTACATGGAGAATAGAACACAGAAACCTCACAACTGGAGTAATGATAGTCAATGATATAGGAGTGACTACTCAAATGTGGAAAGGAGGAGAGAGTCGTCTCAGCTACTGCACTGACCTACAGTATGAAAGATGACCAGATTTACAGCCTGAAGGATTCAGAACTGTTTGTCTAGCCAAGAGATTGTTGGTTCATGCTAAACATTACTACCTACATACATAGGGAACTAACATAACAGACCTGCCTTACTTCTATTCTTATTATTATTTGGGTGGGAATTTACATACCCACACATTTTCCTGCTTTCTTCTCCCTCAGACATCTTAAGATAAATTACTTTATAGATATACTTATTCTAAATGCACATCTATAATACTATTTCTGAATTAACTTTTAGGATCTTTGATGACTACACATGCACTTTGATTTCTTTATGGCTGTCCTCACTGGCCAACAAACAGCCTTATATATACAATAGTCCAGTGTTGGCCAACACCTATTTGTTGACCATCAGCTAAGGGGAGAGCATTGTACAGGAACCTGTATGCCTTGATTCTGGGCAGCTTTCAAGTATTGCCTCTACAGGCAGTTTGTTTAGATCCTCAGTACCGACTTCAGTACCTGAATCCTGCACACTCAGAATAAATGTGTGCAGATTAGTTGCTACAAGTGTAACAGATTTCTATGGCACTTACAAAGAACTTGACACAGAGACTGATATATAGTAAGATCTCCCTGAAGCCAGTTGATCTGGATAGAAATTCTGACTTTACCATCCTTAGAAAGCTGGCCAAATAAATATAAATACTCTGCCTCCTCTTCTGCACCTGTATACTAGACATAAAACCAATACCTTGTTCCTAGCATACTCATAAAGATGTAATAAAAAGAAAGCATTTAATATAGTGTTTGACTCACAATAAAATCAATTTCATTTTTATTAAGTTCATAAAGTCAGATTTTATTAATATCTAGAGAGACAAGGAGTTCCCTTCAGGCAGACAATATGTTAATTCATCTTCTCTCAGCAAGGTGTTTGAGTCCTAAAGTGGAAAAAGATACAGCGGAAATATAGAGTTGTTTAACACAACAAGCAAAAGCGATGATAAGTCATAGATAATATAGCAATGAAGATCTACTTAAAATCTTTTGCCAGCAAACAGAAATGCATGTACGGATATCTATTGTTTGCTTTCTTGTGGATATTCCAGTGTGGTAATGTGTAATAGAAACATGTGATTGCAGCCTTAGCTGTCATTAGACCCGGTATATAGTTTGTTCTTTTTCTCTATTTTTTTTTGGTCTTTCTTCATTTCTCTTAGTTTTTGGTAACTCATGTTTTGCATAAGAGACAATGCAATATGTGAAAGGGGAAGGGAATCACAGAAACAGCAGAACAAGGGGTGAACTACAGCAACATTGATACTGGACACTATGTTGGATATGAACATTACATCTTGCGGGGGAGGGTTAAGTGAGAGATGAAGAGGGATGGGGTAACAGTGATTAAAAACAAATGTACTTATTGCCTTACCTATGTAACTGTAAGCCCCAGCTCATCACCTTTTCAATAGAAAATAGAAAAATAAAAAATAATGAAAAGAGAAGAGAAAGCCAAGGTTATCGTTATCCACTTTTCAGTCATAGGTGCTATTGAACACATCACTTGAATAATTTTCCTTCTTCTAGATATAAATCAGTTACCTATTGAGGAAAATTTTGATATCTTTCAAGGCTTGGCAACTATGCATAAAGCCTTTACAAACACGTATGTGCACTTTTTTTTTTTAAACTCTGGACCTGGCGTTCTACCACTTGAGCCACAGTGCTACTTCCGGTTTTCTGAATGGTTTATTGGAGATAAGAGTCTCTCAGACATTCCTGCCCAGGCTAGCTTTGAACCATAATCCTCAGATCTCAGCCTCCTGAGTAGCTAGGATTACAGGCATGAGCCACCAGCTCCCAGTTATGTGCACATTTTTATGTGGACATATTTGTATTTTCTTTTGGCTACTATCATGGATCATATGGTAAGATTATGTTTAGTTTTGAAAGGAACTTTCAATGTTTCTTCCAAATTGACCATAGTATTTTTCTTTCTCTACATTGACAGAGATACTATGCTGCTGGAGTTGTAAGAGGTAGAGAGTTTTGCTGTTTTACTAAGTGTGAAGTAGTATCTTCTTGTTATTTCACAGAAAAATTTAATGGTTACATTCTTTGGTCCATCAGAGAAAGCTGACTTTAATATTTGGAGAAAGAACAATGTCTGCCCTATTTGGAAACCCATGAAGATTTTTGACTTGGGACGATTTCAATTTAGTTTCAGGAACTCCTTTGTTTCCTAATTCTTCAGATGGGTTGGCTTGCTTGTCTGGGTTACTGATGAGTCCTCACCTCAAGTTCTAGTACACATGCACTTCTTACTCCTTGATTATACATCTGGACCTTTTGTTGATTAATATGTGGATTTTATTCTCAAATCATTCTTGACTATTTTACTTAAGATAAACTACTTGAATATTCAGTGATTTTGAATATTTAACGTGTCTCTACCTATTTATCTATTCACATATTTATTATCCATGCACCACTTTATCTATTCATCTACATGTCCATCCACCCTTAATAACTGCTGATTTATTCCTTTTTAGATTCAGTATTATTTACTTACCAACCCAATAGAATAATATACTGAGATTTAAGATCACTGATGCTGTTAGTAGGGGTTATCTATGCATAATATGGGCTAATAAATATCTTTTATTAGAGTCAAAAGTATTTTAACAAATACTTATAAAATGGCAATTCATATTTGAATGGAGCTTTGAGTTATAATATTTACAATTTTTTAGAATTATTTTTGGCAATTCCTCTGCTAATATTATGATTATTATCATTAGTAATAAGGTATAATCATGAAGATTTTTGAAAAACACAGAAATAGGGACTTTTAAAATAAGTATTAATTTTAAATTAACATATATTAATTATAAACAAGATGGGCAGAATCACTTAAAACACTCAACTTCAACTCCACAATGTATACCATTATGTTTTAAAAAATAATGTGACAAAAGGGGATTGATCAAACATGAATATATGATAATATAGCTACAAAAGCTAATATTGGTAATTAGAACTTCGACAAATGAGAGTCTTTTTTGTACATTTTTTATTGTAAAAATACTGTACAGAGGGGTTACAGTTCCATGAGTAAGGTAATGAGTACTTTTCTTATCGAGCATTGTTACCACCTCTTTTGTTTTTCCCCTACCATCTCTTCCTTCCCCACCTCCACAACTACTCCCACCTCCCCTGCTGAAGTCGTAAAATTCATTTTCAACATAATGTCTTGTACATCTCATTGTTACAATGAGATACAACTTGTATCCCTATATAAGCATTTTGTTTTTTTGCTTCCCCTTCGCAAATTAGAAAAATATATATACAAGATACAGGGCACTGGAATCAAATACAATGAAGGCAGGGGTTATGCCGTGGGGGAGGAGCAATCCAAAGAAACAAAAAAATCACACAGTATATTATAAATACGTTAAATACAATAGTAAGAAAGAAAAAAAAATTTGTGTCCCTATATTGGGGTTCATTTCACTTAGCATCATCTTATATGGTTATATGTATATAGCTTTTGACCTTTTCTGCTTGTCCTAAACTTAACTAGTTATTGCAAATAAGGGAAACCATGGGACTTATTTTCCTTTGGGCCTGGCTTACTTCACTTAATACAATTTTTTCCAAGTCTTTCCATTTCCTAACAAATGGGATGATGCCATTTTTTCTGATGAAGGCATAGAATTCAGTTGCATATATGTATGTATATATATACATGTATATGATTATGTATACACACATATATATATATTTATATATGCATGAATACACATTTTCTTGATCCATTCATTTAAGGAGGCTCTAGCCAATCAAAACAACATTGAGATTCCACCTCACCCCAGTTAGAATGGCCATAATCAAGAAATCTAATAACAACAGATGCTGGAGGAGATGTGGCCAAAAGGGAACCCTATTGCATTGTTGGTGGGAGTGTAAACTTGTTCAACCACTTTCGAAAGCAGTATGGAGGTTGCTCAAAAGACTCCACATAGAGAGAGCTCTCCTATGACCCAGCAATCCCACTTTTGGGTATTTACCTAAATGATCATAAGTAAGACCATACTAAGGTACCAGCACAACTATGGTTATCACGGCATTATTTACCATAGCTAAGATATGGAAATGAGAGTCTTAAAAATCAATGTAGACTATTATAACTCCATTGACTAGACTAAATCTTGTCACTCTGACACTGCAACATAGGGGTACATGGGTAGTCTGACCCTATTACCACTTTCATTTAGCTAACTTGTTTTCTTCAGGCTCTATATTGACCATACAAGGTAATTATTTCCTTAATTCCTCCATTTAGCTGCTTATAGGAAAGAATGGACGAACTAAAGCTGAGTGGGCATCTTCAAGTTTATATGAAGTTGTGTTACAGTAGTAAAATAATTTGGGATTGTGAAATATGGAAATGCTTTTGTGCTATTATAATATACAAAAGGAAAATAAATTAAGTGAAACCCCCAGTAAATGTGAATATGTGAATTAATTATGAAAATATGATGTAGGGGGTAAAATTTATCTTCAGGCTTTGTCTGTTACAATAGACAGATCACAACAATGGGAGGATTAAGAAATTGTAAAGCCACAGAGAACCTACAAAAAATCTTTCTCTAGTTCTCACTTTTCTTCTCAGGGAAGTTTCTTACTTCCTTGTCTGTAAACAATGATTTCTTTCCTTTTGAAAAAAAATTATCTTTAAGTAGCATTAATTCAACACGTCCGTTTATGAGTACCATGCATCTTGATCAATGCCACCCTTTTTTTAATCATTCTCCCCATTTCTTCTACCCATTCCCCTCACACACACATTGACTATTTTGACCGCATTCTCCCAAGTCCTGTACTCATTTGTCTCTCCTTTGGCCATAATCTCCCCCTCACACCCCTCAAGTTCTAAAAGTGGAGGTATGGCTCAGGTGGTAGAGATCCAGCCTTGTAAAAAAGCCAAATGAGAGTGAGAGCCCCTGAGTACAAGATCCGTAAAAGTAGCATACACAAAAATTACATAATTAGACAATGATCTTAAGTTTCTATATTTTAGAATTAGAATTGTAGAAATTATAAGACTTAATACGTCCTAGCATAAATATCTTAAATTTAGTAACACACATAAAGTATCTTCTATTTTATATAATTTAAGTGTAACTGAAATATAATAAACTGCTCCCACATTGTAGAATTTGAAAAGCTTCAACATAAGCATATACTCAGAATGCTGTTTCCTACATCCAAAATAACAAACATGTCCAACATTTTCCATTGAATCTTCATTCTTTTTTGATCCTAATTACAATCCTAATTCCTCCTCTTTTTCCTCACAAACCTCATCCCCATACAATGATACACCTTTCTGTCCACATACCTAAATGTATAATTTATAAAGTTTTATATAAATTGAATATTACAATAAAATTATTTTGGTTTGAACTTGATTTAATCTGTTTAAATATTTTGATGATTATCTGTCTTTCTCTCTATTGACATTTAATTTCTTTTTAATCTCCCTAATATCCTGTTTCATGTATATACCACAATTGTCCCTTTTATACACCATTGGACAAATATTTATATTCTCTTCAGTTTGACTTATAGAAAAGAGACTGCTATTAATATCTGTTTTCAATGCAGATACTCATTTCTTTCATTGATGGATGAGAAAGGATGAAAACAGTAGTTGTATGCTTAACTTTATATGAACTTATTCTCCAAAGTGATCACCTTGTTTTAAAAAGTATTTATTTTTGTTAGATAATTATATAAGGGGGTTTCAATTTCAGAAGTCAGGTTATGAGTGGAATGAATCTTGTCCATTCACATCTCTTCCACATGCTTCTCCATCTTTCTTCATCTATCTGCAGCCTCAAGTAACATAGTTCAATTTTTCCAAAATGTACATTAAGTATAATGACTGCATTTGATCACCTTTCTTCCTTCTATTTGTGTACCCCCTCTTCTCATTACCCTCTGCTCCCAAACATGTATTAGCTTCCCAGTAATAATTTTGTTAAATATTTTGTTAATTATTGAAATGAGTTACACTACTGATCTTCTTTAATTATACTTCTATTTAGTAAATATATTTCTATTTATACTTCACTTACAACATCAGTGCTGGAGAACTATAGTCACTGCATATTTTTAACAAAAGGTGAATAATCATCATTTTTAATTTAACCATTCAAACAGGCACATCATGATATCATTATTAACTTCTCTAATGGCTAGTGAAAGTAAGAAAGATTTGAATTGTCTATTTAATATGAATCATTGCATAAGCTTTTCTTTTCAAATCATTTTCACCTTCTTTTAGTGGATAGTTTCCTTAAGAGCATAATTTGAACCCTTATCTACTTGAAATACAACTAGAAATTATCTGAAAATTTATCTGAAATTATAATTTGCAGTTAATTTTGTCTTTATTTGTGTCTTTTCATTCCTTTAAAGGTAACTTTTAAAGAGCAATAGTTTTGATTTGCATTTTACTTCTTTTTATAATTAACACGTTTGTTGTATAAAGACGTTTCCTTTTGACTTCTAAATGTATGCATGTAATTCACCTTAATCTGACTCCTCCTCTATCTCACTCTTCCTCATCCTTCCCCTTCTTTCACAATTAATCTTAATAAACCCTTTTTCTATTTCACACATGTAGGAGAAATACTTTAACCATACTCATCCTTTTCCCCTCTGCTACCTCCTACTAGTGCCCATAGTCTAGACAGGACCTATATTACATTCTTATCATTCATTTTTTAAAAGTGAATGCTCATTTTTCAATGAGGTTTCACTGCACTGTTTTACAAAAGCTTATGCAGTACTTTAGACAGACTTTCCCATTCCCAGTGAAGGAGTGAGTTTGACTTTTTGTATGTTCATTAACAAATACATGCATTTTGGCATTGTTTGCACTGTAACACCTTCATTCTCTACCTCTTTCTCTATCTGTCTTGATTTTACTTTCATTGTTTTGTTAGTTAGAAATTCCACTATCATGTTGACAAGGAGTAATGAGAAGATGGGTGTGATTTAGCTATAGGGACATCTGTAGGAAATCTTCACCAGGATTGGGGAGTTCTTTCAGTGCTTTACTTATTAGGAATGGATGAGGTATTATAGCCATGGAAGGAAGAGAAAGCGAATATTAGAAGGTAAATAGTGCTGCAGTACTGACTACACTGAAATCAGCAAATGAAGATGGCAAGTAAAACTCAATGCTGTTAATAATAGAGGCTTCGAGAAGGGAAAAGTGAGAGTAAGACAAGAGGTCAATTTAATTAAAATACTTTACATGTATGGGTGAACTATTTTGGTACACGCCCTTTGAACAATTGGCATATACAATAGAATGAGTGTCAAGCATGCGAAACAGGCAGTTTCATGGCAATTAAAATAGAAAAATAATTTCATTTTTATCTTTATTCCTTTTCCTATACATTCCACTTTTGGGTACAGATACCCTTCTTTCACTTTATAGTTTTCATATATCCTTAGCTTTAAAAGATATTTTTGCTGGATATAGAGGTTTGGTTTGTCTCAGTATTTGAAGGTGTCAGCCTGTACTTTAGGTTGCAAGATTTGTGCAGTATGCAACATGTCAGTTGACTTTTAGTGATATTAGTAAATATTGATGAAAAGAAACAATTATACAGTGTAGACTGTAAATAGAATTCTAATACCTTTCAAATGTAGTTATTTGTTCATCTAAATTGCTGTTTAAATTTTGGTTATTGAATGAAATTTATATAGTGTACTTCTTGGAGTAATTATACATATGTGTGTAGAATTAAACATTCATATGAGTAAGAAAAAGAAAAATAAATGGGTAAAATCAGAGTAGCACAACAATATATCATCATCAAAGTTAAATGTTGTTCATTTAACTACACTAAGTGTTAATATTGGTAAAAATATATTTTGTAAAATACTTTGGGGCCAAATTCAAATTATAATTGGTTGAAAATTAAAAGTAATTAAAGGGGATGTAAATTTTCTTCTGAAAATTTTTTATGGGGAACTAGAGAAGTGTGGACAATGATAATCAGAAGAATATAGAACAGATTATTATGTTAAATTATAAACACATATTCTTATTTTCAAACAGTTGATACTTTATAACTGTGCTGAGAACTTGACTTATATTTTTTCTTATTTCAGTCTCTATATCAGTCTCTATGCTTGAATTAATTATTATTAACTATTTCAGTTACTGGTTGATTTTTCTATTGATATAGATAATTGTCTTGAATCAATCTATGGGAATGCCAAAGTCCGTGAGTTTTCTTCTGAGTTTTATTTGAGAATTAACAGGAATAATGCACTTTCCATTCTCAGAAACATTGACCAGCCAGGTGCTGGTAGCTCACACCTGAAATCCTAGTTACTCAAGAAGCTGAGATCTGAGGATCTCAGTTCAAAGGCAACCAGGGCAGGAAAGCCCATGAGACTCTGATCTCCAATTAACTACCAGAAAATCCAGCTGTTGAGCTGTGGCTCAAAGTGGTAGAGCTCTATCCTTGAGCAAGAAAATCTCAGGGACAGCACCCAGGCCCTAAGTTCGAGATCCACTTGCTGACCAAAAAACAACAAACAAAAGCATTGACAAATACTATTTTTATGATGTCTGTTTTATTCGATGATACCAATTTCACACACATATATACATATATATATGAAGGTGTCAGGCTGTATTTTAGGTTGCAAGATTTGTGCAGTAAGCAACATTTCAGTTTACTTTTAGTGGTATTAGCAAATACTGATGTGTGCATATGTACATACATATATGTGTATAATATATATATTATATATATATATATATATATATAGTCATCCAGTTAAAAATATGTTGAGTTTGGGCATGAACTATAAATACTTTATGAGAAGGAACTGAGCTGGATACTTCCCTTTAGATAGCCTCACCAGAAATGATGGGCAAACTCTGAGCTCACCTCAAGCACATGGTCTTATTTGGCTTCTGTGAGATGAGTCTGTTTTATGCATGGCTTACATTTCATTCCAGTTTAGTTTCTTCCATTTTTAAAAAGTCATTACTGTAAAATTGCAATCTACCTCTGGCCCATGGTAGCAGGGAGAAAAGTAAAGGGAGAAGGTCATAGATAAAAAGTCACACAAAATCCCAGGAATGTGTAAGAGCATAAAGTAAAAAAGAAACTGTCTTCTGACTTTTTATACACATCTTTTCACACATGCCTGCATAGTCCTGTTGCACAAATACAATCAGCTCTGAAACAATGGAGTACTAATATGAGAAAGAGTTAGATGGGAGACTGGAAAATGATGAAGTTAGATCTCAGAACAGGGACAGGTAAGGTATGCCTAAGGCATTAGCAATATTATGTTCATGTTCTTTGTGGTGCGTTGGTTCTTCTTATTCTTAACTGCACTTTCGTTAAGTGGCTACAATTTAAATTGCCATGATTGTTCAGGTGCTTCAGTTTATCATCTTCTGTCAATGCTATCTGTCGTGTGTAAAACACTGTGCTTTGTCAGTTGGTCATTATTTTACCCATTAGTTTCCTTGAAAATATTCTTTTCTATATTGAAGAGTCAGTGTCAAGACATCTTATAATAATATCTTGATATATTTTTTCACTAGAGTATTCTGTTAAAAATGAGTCAATGATGAAGGATAACCTTGTCTTAAAGAAAAAAGCAGAGAAATGTAATGAATCTAGACTTTGACATATCATGTATCTTATGCAGGGACACCCAAGAATTGTTAGAGAATGATGTTGGAAATATGCCAGGAATCAGTGTGGTAGGATGGTGGCCAGGTTGACGATGATGCATCATCCTTTTACTTTTGGAAAATCCTGTGAGGCTCACTATAGAGTCTGGCAATAGCAATTACAATTACTGTACTTCATTTTATTCACTTGGGCAAAATAATGTCATTCCACTTAAAACATACAAAATTACAAACTAATAATAAAGCTCTCTTAATGGCCCTTAGAGCGAGGAGTTAACCTTGATGATAAAGTGATATAAGGTTTAATAAACCGTGTTTCTGGCCACATCCCAGGGAGAATGACTTCCGTGTGACTCAGCTGTACAGAGTCAATAATAACTAACAGGCTTGACTGGGTATTGGTTTAGGTATGGTGGTTACTCAGGCTTTCCCTTAATCCTCACAATGCCACTTTTTTTGGTGTTGTTTAGTTGCTTAGTTTTTTGACCATGCATTTCTCACAAGGATTATCTCACTTACAAATATGCACAAGTAAATATTCTAAATACTTATATGTCTAGTAGCAATGAATCTTGGGCTAACATTAGGAAATAGCCAGCCAAAATATTGTGATCTTGAATTCTGCTTTGTGACATATAGAAAGACATTCTATCGAAGAAATGATTGAGCACTTCAGCTCAGAATTCTCATTTTAAAATTTTGACAGTTTAGACATTGGTAGAAAACTACAGTCTTGGAATATTCATACTGTAAAATTTTGAAGAAGGGACAGTGGTATAAAATGTTTATATGAGGAGATACTAAAATTTATATTTTTTCTATTTTTTTGACTTTGGGGGAAAATCATCCTTATGAATAACTTCACATGAAATAAAACTGAGGCTATACAATTATGTAAATAAAACTGTCAAGACCACCATTATTAAATTATGTTGATATATGCACATGAAATAAAATCTATATGGGTTCATCAATATATTCCTCTTATCATTGGGAGACTAGCATGTAAGAAAGTTATTTAAGTAAGCCTACAAATCAGCATAAGATAGTTACCTAATCTGAATGTGTAATGACTTCATCCTATAATATTTGAGATAGACTAGTCATGATTTAGCTTGACAGTTTTATATTCCTATGGCACTATCAAATGACATCTGTCTTTGGAAACTGACCCATTGGCAACTTTTTTGCTGATTGATTCATTGGTTTGACCAATTGGGCATATTCTTTCATTATATATGCTATTACTGTTTTACATAATTTACCATGTAAGTGTATTTATATCATGACTAATGACAACGGTTTGAATGCAATGAAGGTGTATGGAAAATAGCTGGGCTATATGCTCAGCATTCCAGGCTGCCCCCCCACAGATATGACAAAATCTTTTATAGTTCTATGCATTGTGAAAACAAGGAGTGATCTACTCTATTCCAGTATGGACCACTGGGAAACAGTAGGCAAGAGAATTCTTCCACTATCCACTATCGATTAACTGGAACACAAATTAAGAAAGTATGTCAGAGAAGTAGGCAGGCCTTCAAAATGTCAGATGGGATGATTTGGCATAGTATCAAGTTGTATAGCATTGGCTTAGTCAGAATGAGGCCCTGAGTTCAATTCCCAGTACCGTCAAAGAAACAAATGGAGATTCAATAATGTAATTTAAGGCCAGTTTTCTCTCTTTTGAATGTTTATGTCTATCCAAAATGTATATATTGATATTTTAACAGCTTTCTAAAAGACTTGAAATAGGACCTTGCTCCTTTTTCCCATATGAGAATATAGAGGGAAACCATATCCTATAAAGTAGGAAATGGACCATCTGGATATAGAAATTTCTTTCAGTGCTATATGCTGGAAATTAAATGCAGGGATTTGTGTATGCTCAGTAAATGTGTTTCCCATTGATCTCTGTTCCAGGATTTTTTTTTTTTGTATTTTGGGGTTTTTGTTGTTGGTCTTTTTTTTTTTCGTTTTTGGGTCCGGTCGTGGGGCCTGAACTCTGGGCCTGGGCACTGTCCCTCAGCTCTTCAGCTCAAGGCTAGCGCTCTACCACTTGAGCCACAGCGCCACATCCGGCTTTTTTTCTTTTTGCTTATGTGGTGCTGAACCCAGGGCCTCAGGAATGCAAGGCAAGAGCTCTACCACTGAGCCACCTTCCCAGCCCCATGGTCTTTTTATCTTTTACTAGGCTGTCCTAGACCCCTATAGATTGTCCTTCCCTCAGTCTCCAGAGTATCTTGGATTACATGTGTGTGTCACCATATCCAGCTTCTGCCCATGTTTTGATTTTGAATGTTTGAACCTCCAGAAGTGAGACAAAATTGTCTGTTGCTTTTTATCCAACTCAGTTCATATTTAACAGTAAAAAAGGGCTGAAACCATGGCAGCAAATGCATGTTTGGATCAGTCATGAGAACCTAGACCCATATAGCCAAGCTGAGCTGACATCAACCTTTAGTCAATTTCTTTTTCTGAGGTCATGGTCAACGTAAGTCTGAATCCCTAAGCTATCCAAGCGCCTGTGAAAGGATGAAAAATAAAAAATCCTTAATTGTTTTGAATTTAAAGCTCAATAGCTGAGGGCTGGGAAGTTGGCTCAGTGGTAGAGCGCTTGCCTTGCATGCCTGAGGCCCTGGGTTCGATTCCTCAGCACCATATAAGCAAAAAGAAAAAAGCCGGAAGTGGCGCTATGGCTCAAGTGGTAGAGTGCTAGCCTTGAGCTGAAGAGCTGAGGGACAGCGCCCAGGCCCAGAGTTCAGGCCCCACAACCGGACCCCCCCAAAAAAGCCAGCTAAAGTTCAATAGCTGAGAAAAAAAATGCCAGAGTGATCCAGTTTCTCTAGAGTGATACAATTTCTCTAATGTGAAATGCCATTTCTCCATTAGGTTGACTAGACAAAACAAAGACAAAGTTATTACAAAGTATTAAATTTTATTTTTGCAAATCAGAATTTGTGGCTTGAAAACCAACATCTGCTTTGTGTTTGCATGTAGGTATACGAAGCTGTAGGGTTTGTACTGTGATTAAGGCATTTAGAACATTATTAAAAAGATGGATTCTTCAGTTTTATGATGAATAAGCATCTTGGGTAGCTATAATTCAAATTTTCAAAACAACAATTCACAATATTTCAATATTATTGGCTTAATGTGAACAGATTCACAGTCTTATAATTTTATATTGAGATTTGCAATCTAGAGTTAATTTTATAGACATCACAATTAGGTAAGTTTAAAAATTCTGTTTATTAATTACATGATGTTTTAATACTACCGCATGGAGAGGGGGAATTGAGATATTTGAGATATTTGTGACCAAACTTTGAGCTATTGTGGCCTCCAGATAGCTTTAACTTTATTTCTCTTATATTCAGTTTATACTAATTACAGCAATTCAGTTTGGCTAACACATGTGGAAGCCAATAAAACCATAGAACCATACATAATAAATATAAACTGATCATAAAACTTTAAAATAAACTTTAATATGAGAGGCTCCATATAAGCTACCTATTCAGAATTTCCTTCTTCAATATTGCTTCTAATATTAGATACTTTTTGCTCATCCATGATCAGACCATACAAAGCAGTAAATAAAATAAGAAAAAAATCATTATCATATAAACTTCATGGAAATAGCAATATTCAGTTTAATGTTGTCAAAGTGTAGGTTTCATCTAATTTGAGAAATGAGATGCCACAGGCAATGTTATATTTGATTTGGGGTTTTAGGTCCACTGCTTAACAAGTTTAGCTAGAAATGTTAGCTAATTTTCTTTTAGAACTAGAGGAAAGATCAGTGTATCAAAATGATTTAATTTCCCTTTTTCTTTTGGTCTAAGAATCAGAATTCACCAGCTTCTGGAAAATTTATATAATAGCAGAGATAAAATTTGTGCTTAATAAAAATACCTAACTGAAAATGTATTGTTACACAGTCTTTTCCATTTGGCAGGTACAATTCTGTGATCTTAAATACAGTTGTTAGGCACTAGTTTATTTCACGATGAATCAGTAGTCTATTTGGAAGTCAATGCTAAAAGTCCATACTGAGATTGGAGGCATGGTTCAGTTGGTACAGTGCTAGCCAATGAGCCAAAGCATCAGGCACCAAGTTCAATTTTAAATCCCAGTCTCAGACAAAATAAAAAAAGAAGCAGTCTGTAATTTTGTATAATGATATTATCAAGGAAGTGAATACTAGGAACAGTAAGATAGAAAGAGCTAACTGACCACTAATACAGGTTTGTCAGTGACAAAGGATTTCCAAAAAAGGAGCATATTTTTATGTCTTGTTATAAAATGTCCCTTCCCCTTTGTTGTTCTCCCTTCTCTTGTCCTAACAAGATTTGCCTTCACTAGTCAATACTAATTAGGAACTGTGTGATTTTTGACATATCAGTCCACACATATTTTGGGATAATTTATTACAACAGCAAATTCCTTTTCTTACCAATTGTATCAGGAATGAATAGTAAATGTTAAAATTAATTCATTCACACACACACACACACACACACACACACACACACATATATACAATGCTCTCTACCTTTCATTATGTCTGCTGTATCATAGGTGGAGTAGTGATCTGAGTGGGTTGGAGAAGGAAGCATACAGCTCCATTATAGAAATCATGTCTGCATGTCTAACATCATCCAAGAAGTATTATGTATGCAGTATAGTCTCCAATAAGTCATGTTAGTTTCATAAATCTTGGTACCTATGAACATCAGCTACTTGGAACTATAGTCTGGTAGACAGTGAAGAGATCATTTTGTGCACTCTAATCCAATATAGTTAGTAACAATTAGAAGACAATATAAAGAGATACTATGCACTGATGACTAGAAACAAGATAAGGAAAACCTGAAACTACAAGATGAGAATGAGATCAGGAACAGAAATTGCTGCAGAGCTGGTTGAAAAATAATGGCCCCAATAATGACTTAAGAGTTCTAGCCTCTATCACTAACGTAATTCATGACATGTCTTAAGAAGCCAGTTTAAGAAACAATTTAGCAAGAGTTCTGGGAAAAAAAACTAATGTAGGTGGGTGGTCTCTTTTTGTTATTTCACCTTTGGAAGATGCTTTCAAAAAGACTTAACTGTGTATTGGGGTTCCCTTTGAACATACCATTACCAGCATCTGTTATTGTTTGTTTTCTTGATAATAGCTATTCTAACTGGGTTGAGGTAGAAACACAGTGTTGTTTTGATATGCATTTTCTTTATGGCCAGAGATGTTAAGCATTTCTTCATGTGTTTATTGGCCGTTTTTATTTCTTCTTAAATCTCTCTTGAGCTCATTAGCCATGAATGTTTTCCCTCATATGTAGAAGCTAGAATTACTGTATAAAATTACAAGTAAATTCATTGGGTGTATGTGAGTGTATACAAATGTAAATTTGTAGATTCAAGGAAGAACTCAATAATATAGAATTTGACAAGAAACATACTATTACCTTACCTATGTAACTGTAACCCCTCTGTCCATCACTTTGACAATAAAATAATGGAAAAGAAAATAATAGAAATAATAGAAAAAATAAAAAAGAAAGACAATGTTCAACAAAATAAACACAAGGAAGCAGGTACTTGAAAGGAGTAGGGTGTAATCAAAATGCTTGATAAGAAATGTACTCATTATCTTGCCCATGGAACTGTAACCCCTCTATAAGGTATTTTCACAATAAAATAAATAAATAAAAATAAAATAAAAAAGGGAGAAGTTAATAAAAGTGAAAGCAGGGAGATTATAGGCAAGAATTCAATATTCTGTATTATCCTAATTTTATATCCTATAAAATTAAGAAGAGAGAGGGAAGGTGAGGGATTGAGGAGAATTTTGAAAGAAGTGAATTGGTCAAGAGGCATTGTATTCATAAAGAGCTTTGTTAAATGGCAACTTCTTTGTACAATAACTTATATTTTTTTTAAAAAAAAGCTTTAACAGAAAAAAAAACATCGGGTCGCACATTGCTTCTTATCTGCCTTCATTGAAAGTGAGAAACAATACTTTTATTCATAGACTGCTAACTAGAAAGAAAAAGTCGCTTCAATACAAGGGGAATTCACAGATTTGAGACATGTACAAATATGATTAGTATGTAGTGTAAAAAAATTTTAATCCCAAATGTTTTAAAAATCTATATTAATATTTTGGGGGGGCACATTAGTTGTATAAGAAAGTAAATGGAAAGAAAAAGCTATATGATATCAAAGTGTAAATGAAATACTACTACATTGGCTCTGAGAAAAATGTTTAAAGTTAAGAAATACATAATTCTGAATTTGAAAGAATTCCTAATTTTAAGGAATATTTAAAATGAATGGAGAGTGAAAGAATTGCTTTGTTTTCCTTCTTCAATAGATTTTTTTAAAATTGTATTTTTATTATCTTTAAGTAGTAGTACAAGGGAGTTGCCATTCATCAAACATTCACTCTTAATTTAGTTTCTACCTCTTAGAAACAATTGAAAAAATGTTCATATCATAAAAGTATTAATTTCTAAATGTGACAAACAAGATCACTAATGAGTAATGTATATTAGGCACTTAGCAAACTTATGATCAATGCATTATTGATACTTTGAGAGTTAGTTGTATGTAGAATAAATTCCACAGAAAGAAGCAAAAGCTAGGGAATGTGGTATCCTGAACTTACTTCCGCTAACATTGTAGAGTTCTTAATAGTTTAACCCTTGTATATTAGAAAATATGGGTAGAACTTAGTGAAAATTAAAAATCATAGAATGACTACTTTCATGCTTTATTGATGAAAATTCCTTTCATTTCATCATCTACATATGATTTGGATAAATAATAATTTCCTAATAATTCAATCTCTTCATTTTTCATTGTTATCACTGAAGAAGAATAGGCAATTATGATTTGGCCTGGATAAATTTCCTTTTACTTGGTACTTTCTATATTAAAATATCTTATAACAATAGTCAAGATATTGATAAAAGATATTTAAGAATTCTGTTTATTCATTTTAAAGTACAATTTAAAAATGTACATACTATACAATTTTGCATTTGTCTCACCACCACTGTTTAATTGTACACAGTCATGAAAGGAGAAAATGTCCTGTCCTTTTATCTTACATTTATATCTCGAATTTCTACATAGCTGAAGGTAATGATTTTACCAGGATTTTACAGAAGTGTCTAAATTGAATAGAATTTGTTTTTATTTTGCTTAACTTCATCGTATCTGGTCATATGTACATAGCTTTTGACCTTTTCTACTTGTTCCAGACATATACTAGTTATTGCAAATAA
>NW_012267221.1:195317-256293 GCF_000151885.1 Dipodomys ordii | reverse complement strand
TGATAGCTTTAGTATGGTCTTGTTTGTGATCCTTCGGGTAAATGCCCAAAAGTGGGGTTGCTGGGTCATAGGGACACAAGTTTTTCTTTCTTTCTTTCTTTCTTTCTTTCCTTCTTTCTTTCTTTCTTGCTATTGTTTCTAACGTATTTATAAGGTATCATGTGATTTTTTTTGTTGCTTTGTATCTTCATCCCCCACGGTATAACCCCTGTTTTTACTGTATTTAATGTCAGTATAATTTGAGAAGGGGGAGGGAAAAAACAAAATGTTTAAATAGGGATACAGATTGACCCATTGCAACAATGAGATATACAAGACATTATGTTGAAAAATAAACTTTACAATTTAGGCTGGTGGGGGAGTGTAGTTGTGAACGTGGGAGGGAAAGGATGGTAGGGGGAAAACGGAGGAGGCAACAATGCTCTATAAGAAATGTACTCATTACCTTGCTGATGTAACTATAAACCCTCTGTACAGTATTTTCACAATAAAAAACTTATTTAAAAAAGGAATTTGTTTTTGCTTTTGAGATAAGCATATGTAGCCTAGGCTGGCCTTAAGCTCATAATCCCCTGACTGCTTCTGGTATGCTAGAGTTATAAATGTAAACCAGCATGACTGTTTTTAGTACTTTTAACTCATCCTCATTATTTCTTGTCATGAGAAAACACACACAAAATAAGCTAATTAGTGGGACTTACACTAGTCAAGTGTATAGGAATTTAGTCAGTATGGTATAAACACATAACATAAGGAATTCCATTCTAGAGAAAAGTTAAATGGATATTATGCTGAGAAGAGTCATAGAAATTAGGTAAAAGTGTGGAAATATGTTTAATGGTTAAAAATAGTTACAATAGTAGAAATTAACCAAGACTATAGATGAAACATGCTTTTCTGTTGACATGTTCAGACACTGTTTCATCCCCTATAGTATTACTCAACATAGACAAATCACAAGTCTTTGTCCCCTAGGAAGTATGAATATTATAGAAAATAGTAATGGGAATAAAATGATTAAGGAGAAAAATGACAATAGAGTAATATATTAAAAGCTAAAAGATATAAAGCAGATGAATATTTGACAATGTAGAATGACTAATACTTCAGAAATCATTGATTCTAGAGCATATTATATATTTCCCTGGGATAGTGAAAGAAGAAGGTATGTATGACAAACTATGATATATATCCACATAGACTGTTACTGACTCCATAGTAGCTATAGTAAGCTTGTTTGTAAGCCTCCCGTTGTCTCTTGTCATTGTAGAAACTTGACTTACATTGCATAAATTTGCTTGGATGATTTAGAGCTGTAGACTTCCCTTAAGAATATTTGGTTGTGAATATATGTCACATTTTCTTGAACCATTCATCTACTTAGGGGCATCTGAACTGATTCTATATCTTGGCTATGGTAAACAATGTTGCAATCAACATGGTTGTACTGGTAGCTTTTGTGTAGCCTGGTTTTGGTCATTTGTGTAAATGACCAGAAGTGAAATTGCCGGGTCATAAGGCAGATCTATGTTTCCTCTTTTGAGGAACAGCCATACTAGTTTCAGGAGTGGTTGAACAAGTTTACATTCCTACCAACAGTGTATTTATTTTCCCTTTTAACCACATCCCTACCAACAGTGTATTTGTTTTCCCTTTTAATCACATCCCCACCAACATATGTTATTGCTAGTTTTCTGGATAATGTCCATTCTAACTGGGGTGAGGTAGAATGATGCTTTGATTTGCACTTTTTTTTGTCGGTTGTGGGGCCTGATCTCTGGGCCTGGGCACTGTCCCTCAGCTCTTCAGCTCAAGGCTAGCACTCTACCACTTGAGCCACAGAGCCACTTCTGGCTTTTTCTGCTTATGTGGTGTTGAGAAATCGAACCCAGGGCCTCATGCATGCCAAGGCAAGCATTCTAACACTGAGCCACCTTCCCAGCCCCATTTTGCATTTTGTTTATGGCCAGAAATTCCAAAGATGTGTGTCTATTGACCATTCTTATTTCTACTTCAGGGAAGTCTCTCTTTAAGTCTTTAACCCATTGATTAACTGGGTTGTTGTTTCTTTGTTGAGGTTTGTTTTTGAGAGGTTTACTTTTTTGAGTTCTGAGTGAATTTTAGACCCTAGGCCCTTGTCGAATGCACAGCTAGTGAAGATCTTCTCCCATCCTTTGGGATATTTTATCTTGTAAACTATGTCCTTTGCCATGCAGAAATTCTTCATTTTGATTCAATCCCATTTATCTAGTATTTCTTGGATTTGTTATGATTTTGGATCTTAGGAAGTTTTGATCTGTGCCAAGAAACCACAGTGTTTCACTTAGCCCTTTTTTATAATATTTTCAGGGTATCTGGTCCTACATTGAGTTCTTTGATACATTTGGAGTTGATTTCTGGTGCAGGATGATATATAATGATCTAACTTCAGTTTTCTCCACATGTATAGGCAATTCTGCCAGCACCACTTATTGAAGAGCCTGTCTTTCTTCAATCTTGTGTTTTTGGCACCTTAAGGAAATATAAGGTGGCTGTAGGTCTGTGGTTTCACTTCTGTATTTTCTATTCTATTCCATTGGTCCTGGGACCTGTTCTAGTGCCAGTACTAAGCTGTTTTATATTACTACAGATTTGTAATAGAGTTTGAAGCTTGGTATTGATATTCCTCCTGCACTGTTTTTCCTGCTAAGGAGGTTTTTGTGCTATTGAGCGTCTTCTATTATTCCACATAGATTTTTTGATTGCTTCTTCTATATCACTGAAAAAAATGTTTATTGCCCCATTCATAAGGAAATGGAAAAACTTGGAAAATTATGCTAAGTGAAGTAAACCAGAACCAAAGAAACATACGCTCCATGTTTTCCCTTTTTTGTAATAACTAGAAGGTGCCTATAAATCTACAAGTAGACCCAATGGATATTAAAAGATAAATAATTACACTTGTACATGATTAATTAAACAGCAGTCTAAACATTCACACAGTGAAGACAAAGGAGAATATTCTTAGGAGAGGATTGCAAACACTCGATAGCTATGTGCATAAGATAATATAAAATGATGTTTATTGAAATTAACTCCAAGAAATGTAAATATGAGATTTTTATTATACTGATTGTGTTTCTTTGTTTTTCTTGTCTTTTCTTCTTTCTTTGGCTTATTCTCTTCTGTCGTTGTTTTGATTTCTATACACTTTGTCTTGTACATAAGTTCATCTGATTTGAGGAAGGAAGGGGAAGCACAGAAACAGTGGGACAAATTGTGAATCAATTCAGCAGTGAAACATACTAGACATTACATTGGAAATGAACTATACAACTTTAGGGGGAAGGATATTGGGAGGAGAAACCTGGGAGAGAATGAGAGAAAGGGTGATTCTATTAAAAAGGAAATGTAAAATATAGAAAAAGGAAATGTACCAACATCAAATACAGTGAAAGCAGAGGTTATACCCTGGGGGAGGGACATACAAAGCAACATAGAAATCATCTTATAAATATGTTAGAAACAATTGCATGAAAGGAAAAAAAACATTTGAATTCTTATCTTGGGGTTCATTCTCCTAGCATCAACTTATATGACCTTTTCTGCTTGGTATAATTTGGGGAGGGGAAGGAAAAAAACAAATCGTTTAACCAGGGATACAGGTGGACCCATTGCAACAATGAGATGTACAAGTCGTTATGTTGAAAAACGAACTTTACAATTTTGTTGGGGGGGAGAGGATTGGATGGGGGGCTAAAAGGGGAGTATGGGAAGGGATGGGAAAGGGAAACGAAGAGGAGGCAACAATGCTTGACAAGAAATGTACTCGTTATCTTGCCCATGTAATTATAACTCCTCTGTATAATATTCTCACAATAAAAAAATAAAAATTAAAAAAAGAAAAAGGAAACATACTCATTACCTTATTCATGTAACTGTAACTCCTCTATGCATCACCTTTACAATAAATTTTAAAAAAACATGAATATTCAAGCTTATTGCTTAGTCTTTCTTTCATCCAAGATAGAAGCTTAAGTAGAAGATAAGTGATTTGTGATTCCTTGGACTGCATTTTGTTTCTAAGTGCCAGTTGTTCTGCCTTAAAGGTAGGTTAAAAGCAGCAAGTCATAGTAAAACCCTAATCATTTTGCCTTAACAGAACTTGAAGTTTAGGCTGACTAGATAGACAAAATTAAGCCAGGTAAGTAATGATAAGGCCAAGACAAATCATTGTGCTTTTTCAGTCAGTGCCACAGTGAACCGACTTGCTGCGGTGACCAGTAGAATCCCACACAATCATGCCATATTTGTTTTGCTTTGTTTGTTCCAGAAGGCTAGGAATTTGACATGTTAAATCAGAGAATGGTAATTATTATTTTTTGTATTTCCACATATTCTCAAACATCTAATAAGAATGGAACATTGTTTTTTTATAATGTATTCCTTTTTGGTTTTAAATTGGTAAATTGAGCTTAACTGAACATTTTGAAGAAGGTATAGATTTGCATGAAACCATGGACATTAGAGATAGGAGAGGCTGGGAAGGTGGCTCAGTGGTAGAGTGCTTGCCTTGCATGCATGAAGCCCTGGGTTCGATTCCTTAACACCACATAAGCAGAAAAAGCCAGAAGTGGCACTGTGGCTCAAGTGGTAGAGTGCTAACCTTGAGCTGAAGAACTGAGGGACAGTGCCCAAACCCAGAGTTCAGGCCCCACTACCAACAAAAAAAAAGAGAGATAAAAGAGAAAGAGAGAGCACTTATACATACTTTATAAACATCCTTCCTGAGGTAATATTTTGCAAAACTATCATATAATAAAATCATTTAAAATTGGGCTTTTTGGAGATTTAAACATTATTTAACACTATTGGTAATGATAATTTTAGTAATGGAACAACTGATCACTTTCTCTAGCTTGACAGTAGTCTTCCAGGAATTTTAAAGTTCATCTGAAATAATGTCTAAACATTGATGAAAGAACAAAATTATTAATACTTTGAGTTCATTGAGTATTTACCATATGTAAAGCACTTATATAAGCTCCTTATTTAAAGCCTTGCTACTGACTGACTTCTCAACAACCTTATAACATTAAGTGCTATTCTTATTCTCATTTTACAGTATGAACATGAGGTAGTAAAAGGGTAAGTGACATTATCTGGGTCATATCTATAAGCCAAGATTTAGACTCAGGCAATAAGCTTCCAGAGCCATGCTCTCAATGACTACCCTATGCTAGCTGGCAGTGGAAGCAGCCTTCTGCCAAATCCATCTTGTACCTGTATACAGGAATAAATGATCCAAAGAGGAAATCAGATTCATACAATACTTCTCAAATTTCAGATAAATCAGAATCAGACATGCTCAAGAATCTTTTTGTGCCCAGTCATAGAGATTCAGATCCAGAGAGCTGGGGACTACATAAATACATCCTACTAAATTCTAGGTACCCCACTTAGACCAATACTTTTAGTATTTTTTTTAGTTTGGGGGAAATTATTCCTATGTAGATACTAGCAGGAGAGAAAAGTCAAAGTTTATCAGGACTTTTCAAAGATTTTCTCATGACATATAATAGTCTATAAGAGAAATTAAAGATGATTCACTTAAAGATGATGGAACTTCTACTTTGGTTGTTGTAACATTTGTTGGATTAAAAGGAAACTTGTTCTTGACTCAAGTTTTGGTTGAGTGTATTATTGTTTTGTTCCAGACCTTTGAAATTCCACATAAAATTGACCAAACTCCTACGCTAGTACTAGAATCATGAATGAAAGACTGGCGAATCATTTGGAGAAAGTTAGTAGTGTAGTGTTTCAGAGAAATTATTATGTATTTTAATACTTTCATATTTCTACATAACACTTTTGTCCATACCATTGGTTTTGTTAAAATATCCCCGTAAGGTATTAAGTTATCAGTGAACCAGTTACAGGAGAAGATAAAATAATTTTTTCAGTCTTACACTACTCAGGCCTAAATAATTTTTTTTCTTTTGTAAAGAGACATTTTCATATGTCACGTTTCAGTTCCAGCTCAATAAACAACCATTTATTTACAATTTTAAAGCAATCTTCAGCCTAGTCAGGTAAGAATTATTTCAAAAGAATAAAAACATTTTCATTTCCCATCACTGCCAAAAAAGAAAAGAACATGAGTTATGAGTCTTGCTATGTTGTCTTAAGTTGATTACTATGGAATGATTAAAAAACTAGCTGTGCTGTCAGTGCCAAGGAGTACATTATATGTGTAATAACAGCTTAGGGATACAATCCATCAATGCCGCACTTGCAAGAAGAAAAAAAGTTGATCTATTTCTTTGGTCATCATTTTCAGCATATTAGATGACAAATAATTGTACATTCATCAATAACAATAGATTAAAGTTGAAATGATTTATTGCTATTACACTGCTGTTATGATGGAGCACTGGGTCAGTCAAGCATCAGCAGGGTCTGTATTTAATTTTCACGGGTCTCTTAGCAGAAATAATAGACAGAGAGTAAACCACCTGAAACAAGGTAGATCAAAGTTGTTGACAAGTGATTTGTAGGTTGGTTCTTCATGAGTGGTAGAAGAGAGGCAATAGGACCTCTTTGGCGGGCTTGTTGAACCACTAAATCAAGCAGACGTTGCTGGACTTCAGTCTGACATCCAGCCAGGCAGCTCATGGAAATATGAAACTATGCAAGTATGAAGTTAGTTTAATATTACCCAAAGGTAATGGAACACAGGATACATTTCTGGGACTAAACAGGCGATTTGAATTGTCTGCAAATCTCCTGTACACTAATGCGAATCTGCTATTCAGCCTGTGGTTTAATTGTTCTAGGAGCTACCAATAGTCCATAAATTAGTAACATCTGTGGACAAATATGAAATATGGTCATCATAATATATTTTATCATACTTTACTTCTTGAAAAAGTGAGAATTATTTATAGTTATCCTGATCACACATTTCAATGTCAATTCACCTAGGATTCTTGAAGTTATCTGATTGACCTGGTTCTTCAAATTATGCTCTGTGGATTCTAACATCTGAGATAGTTGCAGAAACATGTGCTACAGAGACCATACAAATGCATGTGGGAATCATGAGACAAAGGTTAGAATTTGCATTTCAGCAACACTTCCTGGTTGATTTTGATGCATTCTACACTTTAAGAACCAATACATTTAGCCCAGGTGTTGTGGGAAACAAAAATGACTGTACTTCCTCAATGAGTTTCAAGAAACGCTACCGTGTTGGAGTCCAGGTGTCCTTTAAGACAAGCAAATTTTATTTACAAAACTTTGATCACACAAAGATCTCCATTATGCTTCTTTTATTTTATATTTGAAAAAAATCTATTTAGAAGGTCTATTTCTGACATAAAATGCCATGACACATCTGACTAAACACTTAGCTATAAGTATACATTTTTGTTAAAATAGCCTTTCAAAGTATTCTGGTTTGCTACTCTATGAACTGATAACTATATGGACCAGGGCATCCACAATGCATTGTTTTATTGATTTGTTTTGTATTACTTGATCTCAGTTTTCATGCTTTAGTATTGTCTAATGCTAAGTATACAATTCATTATTATCAACATATTTAATACATGGAATGACCAGCATAATCTACTAAGGGATATCTTTGATGATGTTGAGTTTTGAAGTACCATGTGAATAGAATTGAATTTCCAAATCCCCCAACAACATATCCTCAAAGAAACAACTGACTAATAAATAGGTGGGCTAAAGACTTAAAGAGAAACTTATCTGAAGAAGAAAGAAGGATGGCCAATAGACACATGAAGAAATGCTCAACATCCCTAGCCATAAAAGAAATGCAAATCAAAACAACATTGAGATACCACTTCACTCCAGTTAGAATGGCAAAAATCAAGAACTCTAACAACAAAGATGCTGGAGGGGATGTGGACAGAAGGGAACCTTACTTCATTGTTGGTGGGAATGTAAACTTGTCCAACCACTTTGGAAAGCAGTATGGAGGTTCCTCAAAAGACTTCACATAGAGCTCCCCTATGACCCAGCAATCCCACTTTTGGGCATTTACCCAAATGTTTACAAACAAGACCACACTAAAGCTACCAGCACAACTATGTTTATTGCAGCATTATTTACCATAGCTAAGATATGGAACCAACCCAGATGCCCCTCAGTAGATGAATGGATCAAGAAAATGTGGTATATATACACAATGGAATTCTATGCCTCCATCAGAAAGAATGACATTGCCCCATTTGTTAGGAAATGGAAAAACTTGGAAAAAATTATATTAAGTGAAGTAAGCCAGGCCCAAAGAAACATAGGTCCCATGGTTTCCCTTATTTGCAATATCTAGTATATGTATGAGTCAAGCGAAAAGGTCAGATAATGTGATGTTAGGAAAATGAACCCTTAGATATGTATTTTAATGTTTTTTCTTTCTTGCATTTGTTTCTAATGCATTTATAAGATTATCTCTTTGTTGCTTTGTATGTCCCTTCCCCACAGTATAACCCCTGCTTTCACTATATTTGATGTCAGTATAACTTGTGGAGGAGATGGGGGAAAACAAGTCGTTTAAGGATACAGGTGGACCTGTTGCAACAATGACAAGTACAAGTTGTCATGTCAAAAACGAGCTTTACAAAGTTGGTGGAGGGGGGAGGATTGGGTGGAGGGTGGGGGGGAGGCTGAGAAGGGATGTGAAGGGTAAACAAAGGCGGAGGCTACAATGCTTGATAAGAAATGTATGCATTATCCTGCCCATGTAATTGTAACGCCTCTGTACAGTATGTTCACAAAAAATAAAAATAAAAATAAAATAAAATAAAATGAAAAAAAAGAGATAGCAATTTTAGAATACTAACAGTAAATACTATCTTCCTATTAAAATCATGAGAAATTTGTCATTCTGAGAACTTTCTCCAGTGGGGAAAAGTTCAGTGGGGATGTAATAATAAAATGTAGAATTACTTAGGCATTGGATCTAATCTTTAAGTATAAAAGGTTCTACTAGCCCAAGCCTCAACCCCCTTTCCATGTCTCCAAATAATTTGGTCTTGTATAAAGAAGAATATGACAGGGTGGAAAAACAAAATAACAAAGCAGTATTTGGTTTATTGCTATTGAAATAGAAGGCATATTATACTGTTGCTAATATTGTCTGTTGGATTGACAGAGAATCTCATTTCATGGGCAGCTACAGTAGTTTTTTTTTATGTCTATACAGTGTGCTGTATTGAGAAATTGCCTCAAATAGACATCCAGAAACAAGTACTATATTTAACAGATTAAGTGAGAGAGGAAAGGAAGAGAGATAATAAGTTCATATGAAGTTACTGCTTTGGGCAATTGGCTCTCAGTAATGTTGGCCCTAGATTATGGCTCAGACATGTTGCCACAAGGGGTGGAAAGAGTGGCAACATTACAAACTTTCATCATTCAATTTTTAGCACCTTGAAACTTGGACTATCCCCAAACACTGCTCAAAGAGACTCCGAAAGAGAGACACTTGAGTGCATATTACCAACAAATATTTCTATTGTCAGTAGAAGGGCAAGCAGACCTCGACTTGTGCCAGGAAATATGGCAGGACATGGACAATATCTGCTTCAAAAGACTCCTAGGTGAGCCAGGTGCCAGTGACTCTCCAAAGCCAGCCTGGGCAAAAGAAAAAAAAATCTGAATGCCTCCATTTTCAAATAACCAGCAAATAGCCATTCAGGAGATTTTGCACAAGTTTAGAACCAGCCAGGAACTAAGAAGCTGAACAAGTGCTAATGCTAGGCCATTATGTTCAAACTCTAGTACAAAACGAACTTTACAACTTTGGCGGGAGGGGCGGGGAGGTGGAGCTGGAGGGGGGAGGGGAAGTTAGGGAGGTGGGGAGCAAAGGGATAGTAGAGGAAGAGGAAAAGCCAAGGGGATAACAATGCTTGATAGGAAATGGACTGATTACCATGCTCATGTAATTGTAACCCCTCTGTACAATATCTTTACAATGAAAAGATACATTAAAAAAGAACAGATTCCTAGGTCAAATGATCACTTTATGACTTTATAGCTTAGAATTAAGACTACAGAATTCCTGAATTCGTTTAATGGCAAATCAATGCTCAGCTTTGTATCACACCCATAATTGAAATTCATTGAAATATAACCTCACTAGCTTTTGTGGTGTATGGTCTCACTGCAGGCATGAATGATAAGAGAAGAAATTCAGAGGAGCAACATACATGTCGGTGGTGTCTTTAATTAGTAGCATCCATGGAGATATAGAAAAGGAGCTCATTGGAGAAACAAAGTCTCATTGTGTGTCAAATACGTGATGATGCTGTTTAAAATGGTAGAAATTGACTATTCAAATTCAATTTGGTAAATATAATTTTCTCTTAGATTGTCATATTACTGCAAATTATTTGAAATCACATCATTGCATTCCCAAAATCATGGCTTTAAGGGAAGACACACTAGATTTGGTTGTGAAGGTGACCAATATCTAACAAGAAATATGACTAGTGACGTTTTAAATTTGTAACAATATCCTTGTACTGAACAGCTCCTAACAGTTCCAGATAGTATTAATTACTTCTTTACGTTTAAGAAGGGAATGGAAAGAGCTTAATAATCAATCTCCAGCTTATTAGGCATTAAATTCCACTGGAGTTGAGTGGTAGTATGGCAGTGAGACTGTCCAAAGAACATGTCCAGGAGCTTGGAGAAACACTGGAATTAAAATCCTTAGAAAACAGTTAATGTAGGTGGATTTAGCGAACTGGATGGCTAGCTGGTTGTAGTTAGTTTTGTAAAAAGATCCCACAACTGTCAATAGTTATCCCCAGCAAAGTAGTACATATAGTGAATAAAAAGGACTTTAATTTTCTGTCCAGTCAAATCTAAGTGTATCACACTCAATTTTCCTTCCTTAGTAATCTAAATAATTTCCCACCTTGCTCATGATGAATGTCTTGCCAGTTCCTACTCAGTTCCTCCACTTTACACGACCTAATTAAAGAAAACATTCCATGATTGCCTATTTTTTCTCATGCATGACAACCTATTATTTTTTCCTACCACCTGATTAGGGCTTTATTATCCTTGGATTTAGATTGATTTGCTGAGCACTTTAATAAAACACTACTTAGTTTGATTTAAAGGGCTACAGGTTTCCTTCACTCATACAATTATTCTTATAACCATCTCACATTCTCAGTATTCTGCAGTACCTCCAAAAAGCAGTTTTAGATTGCGATAGAGCAAGGTGATAAAATTAGAATCACAGGTGACATTCCAGTTGAATATAGCAATATGGGTTCCATGGTGGGCAGTCAGGAAAGAATGTTTTGCAATATAATTTGTCAAGAGTGATGAATCTATTTCATTGTATCTGTCAAGAATCGCTCCTGTATATGAAAATCACTATAAAGTCTGTTCAAGATAAACCAAAAGTTTCATACGATTAAATAATAATGTGTTTATGATGACAAATTACATATACTGTGTTATCCACAATCCAAGTCAAAATTTAATGGGGCTCAAATAGATGATGATGCATTTTGATTTCATATCTGGTGAATTTTTATTAAGGAAATGAGGTGGGCAATATTTATAACTTTTTAAAATTTATGGCCTTTTACTAGAAAGTTGTATGCTTCTTATCAAAAAATAGACACACAAATACACATTGAATCACTTATCAATTGAATAAATTTCCAGTGGGAAGTAGTGAAAATTATTCAAACACTGATTGAAGAGAAAATTGCTTTTTTGGAAGCTGAATATTCAAAGATGGGAAGAAAATTGTACCCTAAAAACAGAGATCATATTTTGTAATGGATGATGGCAAGTACTCACTAGTAGACTGGAAAAGATATCACAATGAGCTCCACTTGAGTCCAGAGATTAAAGAAATATTGAAAGAAGATTCAGTTACATATAATTTAATGGGAGGTCCAATCCATTGTTTGTTTATGAAGTTCATGCTATATGCAAAACTCATAACCAATGTTTTTTTTTTGTTTTTATTTTATTTTTTAAACAACCTTTTAAAGAACCTTGGGGGCTTGCAATCTTATCAGGATAACTGAGATTTTATATGAAAGGAAACTTAAAGAGGTCAAGTTTAGTGTTAAGGCACTTAGAAGCTGTAACCAGTCTATTTTAGATTTTATTTTATTATTATTTTGGGGTCCGGTCATGGGGCCTGAACTCTGGGCCTGGGCGCTGTCCCTCAGCTCTTCAGCTCAAGGCTAGCGCTCTACCACTTGAGTCACAGCGCCACTTCCATCTTTTTTCTTTTTGCTTATGTGGTGCTGAGGAATCGAACCCAGGGCCTCAGGCATGCAAGGCAAGCGCTCTACCACTGAGCCACCTTCCCAGCCCTAGAATTTTTTTATTGAGAAAAATTGAAGACTGGGGAATTATAGTGGCAATTGCTCAAAGTGAATTTATATGAATTTCAACATTACACACACACACACACACACACACACACAAACACCATAAACTCTTCTTACACACGCATATACACACATACATACACACTCATACTCCCCATACAAACCTTTGTTAAAATTGAGAGCTCTAACTTGGTAACACTGTGAATCATTTATATCTATATATGTATCTTAAATATATATTGATTTATATACAGTTATATCTGATTTTTATATATTGATTATTAAATCATATATATGATTTAAATTATGACAATGTTTTCATGTATGAATATACTGTGACATGGTTGTATTGACCTAACTAATATATTCATCTCCGCCGCAGAGGTATTTTTTATGGTGAAACTACTTAAAATTGATCATTTTTCATCAATGAAACTATCTTTTTTTTTACAGGTTTTCTTTTTTTATTTTGTTGTCAAGGTGATGAACAGAGAATTACAGTTACATAAGCAAGGTTGTGGTTACATTTCTTGTCTAACTTGTTATTCCTTCCCTCATTTTTCTCTGTCTTTTGTCCCTCCTCCCCTGAGTTGTACAGATCATTTCCATCTTATTATCTTGTGAGGTTCCCCCTTTGTCCTTTGTCTCACCATGTTGTTGCTCCCTTTTCCTTCCCTAGTTCAGCTAAACATATATACAATACGCAGGGTACCAAAATCGAATGCAGTGAGAAAAAGGGATAATCCATAGGGGGGAAAACACACACACACAAAGAAATCACATAGTACATTGAGAACAACAACAACAAACGAGATTTTTTATCCTGTCCACCTCTACCCTTGGAACTTCTATAACATCCACATGAATGTCCCATCTGACTGCGGTGCTCCTTAGTTGCAAAACTTTGTTTTCTGTGAAGACTTTGTGCATCCACACCCACTCTGTTGCCTGCTTCCAGGTATGTACAAATTGCCATCACCAGTGACCACTTTGTCACCAATATCTTAGCTTCAAGCATTAAAAAAAAAAATAAAAACCTCCTATAGAATCAAGTTTTCTCCTCCCTTACCCTAGTATACCCAATGTAGCAGCTTCCCAGAATGCTAAGCAGTTTATTCTCATCACATTTCCGTGCCAGTCACCATGGCTTTTCCTTGATTTGCTGCCTGACTCATTTTAGAATCTATGATCTATTATCATGACTTGCTTGAAAAGACTCTCAAAAAGCATGCTCGATTTCTTTATTCCTCCCACAATGAAAATCTAATCATTTACTTTCTTCAAATATACATAAGAGCAACTGAAAGTTTCTTGGATAAAATAAATTACTCTACCCAAAGCTAGTCTCTCTCTCTCTCTCTCCTCTCGTGCACGCATTCTGTATGCATGTGTGTGCATGAGTGTATGTGTTTTCTCTCTCTCTCATATACCATATACATGTAAGTTCAAGTCCTAGGACACACCTATGTGTGTTTACATACACACATCAACCAATGAATTCTTCACCTACAAATTATCCTGTCGCTGTTACCAAAATATTGACTGAAGTAATTTATGCATAAATCTTAAATGGGCACTCTAACTTAATCTTATATTTCTGAGCTAAATTGACTCCTCTGTGAAAAAACAAAAAAAAGTGATACTATGCATTTTCCTACCAGAGTCAGCCAATCTGACTCTGAAGATAAAAAGAGTCAGATTGGCTGACTCTGAAGATAAAAATAATAAGGAAAAAAAACTCCTCAAAAATTTCACGAGGCCTAAATTCATTTTATCTTAATTTCTGATATTCTTCTCTATGCTGATTCTCCCCTTCCTGCAGTGTCCCCCTGGTTTTTTCTGACTTCATATCTCTCTACAGTTTAGGATCATTGTTTATTAATGCATAAACATGCACTAGAAATTGCTTAATCTAGAGGCAGAAAATCCTATATGTTCTATTCTCCTCAGCTAGTTGCTTCATACTTTTCATTGTAAAACAAGTTGACTAATAAGTCATACAGCTTCCATCTCTCTTTTCTTTTCACCACCGTATTTCCTTCAAGAGCACATCTGTGCTTTTTACTGTCTAGCATTTATTTTTTTTTTACAAATTCATCAACTTTTATGTCAAACTTAACATAGAGCATACCATTCCTCTCCTGAGCATTAAACACAACTAGATCCATGTCTTCTCACGACAGTTGTATTTCCATCCGTTTAGCCATCTATTTGCCATCTTGTACCAATCTTTTATTTTAAAATTTCTCAAATGTGTGGTTCTTTTCTTCTACTCTTACTACATCATCAACCCCAGTGATGCCCATTTCTGTAAGTATCAATGTCATCTGGTACAAAAATTTCAAATTTGTATCTTTCACCAAAATCTGCTAACCTAACTAATTAACACCATCAACTAATCAATTGCTCAAACTAAATTATTTTTTACAATTATCCTTGTTTTGTACTTTTCAGATTACATAATACGTAACTTGAAAATGGTACTTCTAACAATACCCATTTCTCTTTTATGTGCTGTGCAATAATTTCTCTGGATCCACAAAAGCTTACCTGTGGGCTGCTGACATTTGCTTACACTGTATTATGATATTAGGAGCTTCAAGAGTTTGGGGTCTGCACTACCTTTCTTTTTTCTTTCATTTTTAATATATATTTTTAGTGTAAAGATGCTGTACAGAGAGGTTGCAGTTACATGAATAAGATAATGAATACATTTCCTTTGGAGCATTGTTACCCCCTCCTTTGTTTTTCCCCTACTATCCCTTCCCTCTCCACCTCCTCAACTCTTCCCTCCCCAACCCTGAAGTAGTAAAGTTCGTTTTCAACATAGTGTCTTATTATACATCTCATTGTTACAATGGTTCAACCTGTATCCTTATTTCAGCATTTCGTTATTCCCCTTTCCCTCCCCAGATTGGACAAATGTATATAGAAGATGCAGGGTACCAATATCAAATACTGCAACAACAGGAGATATACCATAGGGGGAAGAACACACAAAGGAAAAAAATCACATTGTACATTAAAAACAACAATAACAACAAGAATCACTTGTGTCTATATCTTTGGGTTCATTTCACTTAACATCATCATTTGCCATATATATGTAACTTTTGAGCTTTTCTGCTCATCTGATAAAATTATTCTAGATGTATATTAATTAGTGCACTATTTTTCTAAGAATGGAAATCAAGGCCATGGTTTCAAGATAGTGACAAGCAATAGTCTCCTAAAAATGGCATTGTAGTGTCATATAAAGCTGTATTCCTTGATATTTCCTACTCTTCCTTGGCTGAGCCTAGATTTCTTTCTTCTCAAACAAATTTTCCATAGATTTACGTATATTCTTTGGAGGGTCTTTTTCCCCACATGTATCTTGATTCTCTTGTGAGCGTTTATCAAAGTTGTCTGTTCAATGTAATCACTTGGGATGGAAATACCAAATATACTCCAGTGGAAATCATCAGTTACTGACATTTTTCTCCTCAGACTTTGTGTAGTAGGTAGAACATCCCCATGGTAACCAGAGTTAATTACGGTAGCCAGTTAAGTAGATCCTTTATTTGCTTGTCAAATCAGATGAAGATTCTCACATTTATAATAATTGCGGCTTTCAGTTCATATAAAAACACTTCATGTCCCTCAACAGAAATGTTAATTCTATCCTCCACCTGTTCTAGGATATTATAACCTCTAATCCAGTAGAGATTAACAGTGTAAGTCCTACAAATGAGTCTCCAGGAATTGTCTAAGACAGTCATTTCTATTTCCAGTATGCATAAACTTTACCATAGAAGACTGGCACTCTGTTTGTGTGTGTGTGTGTGTGTGAGAGAGAGAGAGAGAGAGAGACAGACAGACAGACAGACAGACAGAGACAGAGAGAGAAGACAGACAGACAGAGACAGAGACAGAGACAGACAGAAAGACAGAGACAGACAGACAGACAGACAGATGGACAGAGAGACAGAGTCAGACAGACAAAGGGAGGGGAGCTAGCATTTTAAATGTGTTTATTCAAATCTGCTATCATATCTATGCAATTTTGGTGTTGAGTTATTTGAATGTGGAAAAATGAACCTTAAACATGTCAATTCATATTGGATTGCTCTTTATTCTTTCAGGCAACTCTTCTATGTAATATGCGTGTATATAGTTAAAAACCAGGGACAAAATATAACCAACATCATTTAGCCTTAAAAAGGCTGAAAATTAGTTTATTTGTAATCATGTATATGAACTGGCAAATAACATCTTAACTGAAAATGAGTTAAGCACAAGGATACAAATACTAAGTTATCCCATGCATATGAAATAAAAAGGGTTGAGTTTAGAGAAATAGTAGAATAGTGGTTGTTAGGCTAGTATAGGGAGAAGTGAAAGAGTAACTGGATAGATATTGTTTAGTCCTCAAACTTGATTTCGGATGAATATATTATGGAAACCTATTGCACAACAAGATAACTACAGTTTAGAATAATATATTATGTGTTTGAAACTTGCTTAAAGACTAGATCACAAATGTTTATAACTATAAAAGAAATGAATAGTGAGTGAGTTGAAAGGCTTGTTACTTATCTTTATTTAATTATTTTATAATCTGGATGTCACAATATCAAACTATGAAACTGTATACAAATACAATATTTCTGTCAATTTTCTCTTAATAAAGATCTGTAAAATAAAGTGACAGTTCTAACATGCAAACATTGAATAAGCAAGTAAATAAATGCTAATTTTGTTTTTTAAATATTTGAGATTTTATTACTACAAAATTTAACCACTTTCCATAACATAAAAAAGTAGTTGGTGAACAGATTTCATTTTATACAAAAGAATATTTCATGGTAGATTTGGTAGTATGCAATTAAAAATGATATTCACATTTAAAGTTTTACAAAATGACAAAACTTTATGATATTAGATGTTTTTATACATTGACTTGACAACTTAAAATATGAATCTTATTTAAATTTTGCAGATCACCTTTTTGTCAATTGGTAATACAAACTTAATTGAAAGCTATAACATTCAGGCCCATGAATTGGGCATGAAGGAAAGAGATAATTATTTTTTAAAAAAGAACAAACCCAAAACCTTATTGTAGTCTAAGGACTAGTACACTTGATGTCCTGTATTCAATGCAGACTTTGTCCCTTATTCAGAAAAGTATATTTACCAAAAAGATATCCCAATGGAACAGCAACGTTTAGCAAATATTGCGTAGAATGCTGTTGCTCTTCCATAGACACAGAATAAGAGGACAATGACCTAAGAAAGAAAAATCTGGAGATATCCGACATACTTTCTGATAAGCCTGAACTACATAGCAATTGTAGGTCAACCTGAACTATGTAGTGATAGCCTGGCCCAAATCCCTTACTCCCTGATAATACTGACCATGGCTTGAGATTATTTATTATTGTATCCAGTATTAGTTAGCTCAAGGGCAGGGAAGGGATATGAAACTGTGGAGAACAATTGAAAGGTTGACTTTGATTATGATGATTTTTTAAAATATTTTTTATTGTGAAAATACTGTACAGAGGGGTTACAGGTACATGAGCAAGGTAATGAGTACATTTCTTATCAAGCATTGTTGCCTTCTCCTTTGCTTTTCCCCTACCATCCTTTCCATCCCACCTCCACAACTACACCCCCGAGCCCGCCTAAATTGTAAAGTTCGTTTTTCAACATAGTGTCTTTTACATCTCATTGTTACAATAGGTCAACCTGTATCCCTATTTAACATTTTGTTTTTTCCCTTCCCCTCCCCAAATTATACTGACATCAAATACAGTGAAAACAGGGAGCTATACCGTGGGGGAGGAACATACAAAGCAACAAAAAAAATCACATGGTGCCTCATAAATACATCAGAGACACTAGCAAGCAAGAAAAAAAAAAAACACTTGTGTCCCTATCTTGGGGTTCATTTCACTTAACTTCTCATCTTGTCATTTGTACATAGCTTTTGACCTTTTCTACTTGTCCCAGACATATACTAGTTATTGCAAATAAGGGAAACCATGGGACCTATGTTTTTTGGGGCCTGGCATATTTCACTTAATGTAATTTATACTTTTACTCATTACCTAAATTCTGAGATTGAAACACTTTGCACAACAACTTAATAATAATAAAGAAAATAGTTTCATCTATCCTTTTATTTTTCCACCTAAGTATTACATTGAGTAATAAAGATGAACACCTATGCTTCTCATTGTACTTAGAAATGACCTAATTATTTATTTTAATTAATATTTCAGACCTCACAATCCTTTGCCATTTGAACATTTTACTCATTTTATCATATGGAGTCATATCTGTCAAGGGAAAAAAATGAATTGCAATGTCAGCATCAATTTAAGTTGCTTCAAAAATGGAAAAACTAGGAATTCATATATTTGTAAAACATTTCTTACATGAGAGCTTTTTAATTGTATATATATGCAAATTTATTAGAATTTTTCTATTCTTTCTCAAACTCAAGAAATCATAAGAAATTTAAAAACACATACATGCTATAAAAGCCTAAATCTGATAGTCTTAAACAAGACAAGGACCTACAGCATAAATTGGACACAAATGGTAAAATTTGTTAACATTAAGAAGAGACTTTTAAAAAGCAATTTACTTACTAACACAACTGACTAAAATGACAAAATTCAAATATGAAGCCTCAGTTGCAATGATGGTTTATACCTGTAATCCTTGCATTTTGGAGGATGAGACTAAAGAATCATTAATTTGAAGCCAGTCTAGGACACATAGATAGATCCTTCTTAAAAATAAATGAAAAAACAAACAAGCAAACAAATCAAAGCAAAAGAAAAATAATCAAAAGAAAAAAACCAAAAAAGAAAAGAATAAGTATACAGATATACAGTTGAAATATTTAGTGCCATATTGGTTTAATTATTGATATTGTTAGCTTGTTTCTGTCTACATTACTGCACTAAGCAATATCTTTTAATTTATTATTATAAGTATATTAATTTTACTTTTAGTACTATTTTAATTTAAATTTTATTGTAAAGACAATGTACAGAGGGGTTGCAGTTGCATAAGTAATGGTAATGAGTACATTTCTTTATGAACAGTGTTTCCCCTACCCCATTTTCTCCTACTTTCACCCTCCCCCACTCCTTTATTCACCCAAGTTGTAAAAGTTCATTTCCAACATAGGGTCTAGTGAGTATCACTGTTGACTTGGTTCATCATTCATCTCACCATTTTGGTGCTTCTCCTTACCTCCCCAAACCAGATAAACTTACATAGAAGTCAAAGGCTACAAAAAACAAATGGTGACAACAGGAAATTAACCAAAGAAAACATAAAAGTAGTAACTGCAAACAGTACAATAAAACAAAATCTTATTTCCATTTCTTGGAGTTCATTTTGATAAGCATTATTTTATATAGTCTCATGCACCTCACTATTGAGCTATTGTGAGAATACCTCCTTTATTCTCACTGTGAGATGTTTAGAGTGCTGTTTAAGTAATCATGTCCAAGGTTTCTTTTGATATTGTATAAATCTTTCACCTTTTACTTTTGGTACTCTTGAGCTCTAGTACAGCAGGATTTCCTATGCAAGCTCTCTCCTCCCTCCCCTAGCTATTATGTGAGGTATGTTACCAAGTTGATCTCTGGTCAGTAGACATAATGGGAAGAAAATATCATCCAGGTGGCAGATGTGTAGGTGGCTTGTGGAGCTTGCTTGTGGAGCTCCTCACTGTAGTCTGACTAATTTCAGTCTGAATATTACAGTTTATAAGTTTAATTTTCACATTCCAGAAACTTGATCAGTGTCTGAGAATGGAAGATGCTTACCATGAAATTCTTGCAGCAGAAGAAGTGGGAATTTGGTGTAGGAGGGGCAGTGCCAAGGAGAAAGTTTCCAGCTGTGCTTCTCTAGCCCTGTGAATTAAAACTAGCTGGGTAGTGGAATACACCTGCACTGGATAAACACTAGGATATCAATAGGCAAGTCTATAAGATCTATTGCATGAAGAATTTATATATATATATATATATATATATATATATATATATAAAATGTCTAACATAAGACAATGGAAATATAGAGTTAAAGCATAGATTCTGGCTTCAATGACACTGAAAGCACTCACAGTTTCTATTAATACTGAAGACTGACCTTTTATTTTTCTGCCAATACTACAAATGAAGTGAAGGACTAATGCTTTCTTGGCCTGATTACTTGCAAGACAGGTGCACTACCACTTGAACCAAACCTCCAGCCTTGCTTTTGGGTGGTATTTTGGAGACGGTGTCTTATGGACTTTTCCGCTTGGGACTCCCTTCAAACCACAATCCTCCATATCTCAACCTAAGTAGCTAAGATTACAAATATGAAGCATAAGTGCCCAGCACTAACTTTGTCTGCTAAGAAGGCATCATTCAATCTGTAGAAATGGAGTAGTGACATTTTAAAAGAGGTATCACAGTAAGCATTGCATGTACCATAAACATAAGTAGTTATTATTATTATTGGCATTATTGTTTTGAAAAATAGTGTTTTATTTCCTGAAAGAGACATAATCCATAGAGAATTTTGGTCATTAGTAAAGGAAAATTTAAAAAATAAATTCATACTACTGATTTTTCAATTCTTACAAATAATGAGTTTTTTTCTTTATTTTTGGATAAACGGCTATAGATGGGATTACTGCCAAAAACATTTTAATTTCCAGCAGATTATTTGCAGCCCCTTATAGAACTGATGGCCAAAGCAACTTTCAGGAATGAGCTATTGAATAAACACATCTCAATCTTGTATGGTTCTGTTGATTTATGATTTAAGGGTGTGTGTACTTACGTAAAGTAGAGAGAAGAAACTTGCATGAGAGAAATACATCATTTCAGTTCTCAAGAGCTTAACATAGAAGCTTAAAAGCTGGCATTCCTCAAATGCAAACAATAACATTCAAATCAGTACATTAAAGCATATTAAAATTGTCCTTTTATCTAAATATGCAGCAAAGCCACCAAAATCCAAAATGATTATTAATTTTAGCAGATAAACATAAAAGAATCTGCTTTTGTTGGCATTAGAATAAGGTGCAATATCAGTGTAATAGTAGAGAAGGATATGCTCTAGTAGTATTTTGATGAATTACATGATTATAGTTAAAATGAACAATTTCATCATACTTGAATTAATAATGGTCCTGTGATTTGGCAAGTACTCTTGCAACATTCTCTAACTCATCACTTGAGAAGACAGAATTGTACATTTCAGCCATTGTTCGAGAAAATGCAGACTTTTCCTCTGCTTGAAAAGCAGAAGGGCCCAAAGAAGCATGTCAACTAGTAAAAGTAATGCATGCAAGGATCTCAGAATATTACTGCTTGATTACATTACCTCTTACAGCTCATTTTAATTTCTTGCATAACTAACAGAAAGTCAGAGTATAAAGAAGTATTTGTGAGCATTTTGTTGTTTATCAAATTTAATTGAAATTACTACGCCTGGAAAGGTACTCCTGGGACATAGAAATTATGTGTGTATGACTGTTACTTTACATTTAGATTTAAGTGGATTAGGAACTATAATATATAATCAATGCAACATTCATTTGGGTATCAATCAAGTAAAACACACAGAGAGAGCTGAACATTACATAATTTCAGTTATAAAGAGTACAAATTGTGAATTGATTTAATATATTCACAACTAAGTACTCTCCTTAATGTAACTCATAATTTGTTGCACAAAATTATTCTGTTCATTTTCCCTAAAATCTTACATGCTTAGCTGAATTTCCTTAAAGACATTTATGACAGTCTTCTAATGTTTTATACTTATACCACATATCAGAAATAGTCAGAATTAATAATGTACATACTTTCATTGCAGAGACATTTGAACATACAGGCAAACTATAAGTACATTATTCTTTCTTTTGGAAACTGTAGACATTTTAATAAAGATAAAAGAAATGAAAATTCACAAAGAATATTTAAAGCCTTGTATGCCGATAGGTATGTGATTCTTGGACAATTCTATACAACATGCAGTTTATATTTCATTTTAAAGGTAAAAATGGCAGAAAATGATAAATCCTTTCTTTCAAGCCCTCCTTTTTTTTATAATCACGTAATCCATGTTCATTTTGAAATATTGATCTAAGGTCCTTGGATAATACAAATAAGACAAAACCACACATTTATTGCAAAAAGTATTATTGTAACGTATGTATCACATTAAAATTTATGTTGTGTTTTATCTTCAGATAGTCTTCAATACCTTTTCAATTTGGACTTGAAATGTACAACAAAACTAACTGAACTTATTTTTTTTGTCAGTTGTGGGGCCTGGACTCTGGTCCTGGGTGCTGTCCTTCAGCAATTCAGCTCAAAGCTAGTAAACTACCACTTGAGCCACAGTGCCACTTCTGATTTTTCTGCAATTATTTAAAGATAACAATAAGTAAGAAAGATTTTAAAACACTGATTTGTTTTTAACCTAACTGAAAAAATAGTTTTATTCTAATTTGGGAACTACTCTCAAGCATACATTCTGGGACAGTACATTAATTCCAAAGTTTGCATCATCTGATTTGCTCCTGTTTTAAAAGTGTTATTAAAAAGTGATGTATAGAGAGGTTACAGTTAAGTCAGGTAATGAGTACGTTTCTTTTTGAACAGTGTTACCCACTTCCCTTTCTTTCTTCCAGGTTTTTCCTCTTGTGCCCCCCTCCAACAAATTGTATAGTCTAGTATCACTACTGCACTGAAATTCTTTTCAGTATTTTTTTGATAATCAAATTAACTGAATCATTACCAGGTCTTATCCTCTCTCAAGTAACCATCTTTGGATAAGTCGACTAACGTGAGAACAGGAACCATTGTCTAATACTCATAGGATATCAAAAAACATAGCTTTCTTTGTAGATATTTTAGATTAAAAAAAAACTGTTTGAGGGCTGGGAAGGTGGCTCAGTGGTAGAGTGCTTGCCTTGCATGCATGAGGCCCTTGGTTCGATTCCTTAGCACCACATAAGCAGAAAAATCAGTCTGAAAGTACAGGACTGCACCTCTTAGTGAAGGCAATACCTCTCCTGAGAAATGAGCTGTTCATTGATTTGATCATCTTGTAAATCTCCAGGAGAAGAGCATCTAGGCAAACCCAGGTGGAATAGCCTAATGCATCGTACAGACTCCTGGTATGTTCCTGGAACTGAAATGTCATAATGTGATCCAGGACTCTGAATGTCTTCAAAATTCTAGGTGAAATTTTTCTCCACTCAACATGGCACATAAGATAATAGTTGAGCAAATTTCTCATTAGGAAATTGGAAAGGGTAGTTATCCGAATTATCTGCCTAAATACATCAGCGAATTGAACGTTGTGAACCATTTCCAAATCAAGATCTAGCAAACTGTGGAAATCTTCACTGATAGGCTATCCACAGACTTTTTCAAATCCTCAGATGTAGAAGAAGGACTTTATAGTTCTGGTATATGTTCATGGCTTGAAGCCACACTTTGGTGTAAAGGGTTTATAAAGACAGTGATTCTGGTTCTTCCTCTTATCTTTGAAAAAGTACACAGCAACATTGGGAGGAAGGAAGTTGGGAGGGGGAAAATGGGAGAGAATAGGGGAGATGATGATAGTGTTCAGAAGGAAATGTACTCATTACCTGAACCCATAACCCCTCTGTATATCACTTGTACAATAAAATGTAAAAAAAAAAAGATTCAATAAAAAAAACAAAGAAAGAAATAGAACATAGCATAGCTCTTCTCAGAAGTAGGGGACAATGGGAATCAGATCTGGCCTACTACAGCCCAGCTTGTAATAACTCAACAGGCCCAGGAAATTCTCTTGCTTAAATTAGAGTAAGGTTTTCTGGGTAGTAATTTTCAATATATCTAAACTAGAGGAAATAAAACATTCAAAAACCTAAAGTACCTCTATGGTTAAGTAGTAAGTAGACTACCAAGCATAAAATCGAGGCAACCAATGAGATAAAGAAACATGTAGGACAGTAAATAGAGGGAAAAAAGGGAAAAATTGAAAAATAACCATAGGATTTCTGATATTAGAATTATAAGTGCAGATTTCAAAAAGAAGCACATACACATATATACATATACATAATATTTAGAAATGATAAAATATTATAGAGAAGATTTATGTAAAATGGACTTTGGAACTATAACCTGCAACAAACAATATACAATAAGGAAGTTTATGAGTCATGGTAACAGCGATTAGATGTATAAAGTGAGACAATTCTGAGAGACTGTATCAAGAATGGATCACTGACAAGTGCTAGTTGGTTATACCTGCACTCTTAGCTACTTAAGATGCTGAGAGGGGAGAATTGAAATTTGAGATCAGCCAGAACGGGAAAGTTCACAAGATCCCCTCAATCCAGAGCTGAACATACTGGCAATTTTATTCCTTTGCTGGGAAGTGAGAGCTCTCCTAAGACCATTCAGTGAAGAAGAGGCTGGATTGCAATAAGTGTCAGGCTAGTAAATACTAGGTTCTGAGTTCAAACACTAAATTAAAAAGTAGATCTTTGACATGAACAATAATAAAAAATATAAAGAAAGAATTGACAAACACTGGTTGGGTCCTCACCCACATTTATTGTGAGTCCACATTTCAAGTTATGAAATTGAAGTCTAAAACTTAACTGAGAAGGATCCACAAAGTAAATGAACCAGGAAGACCCCAAAGCAAGATCTTTAACAGTAATTCTTATTACTACATTCATGGGAAAACTTCTGGAAATCAAAAACAATCCAATCTTCAGAGTAGATGCATTTAGAGTAAATGGGAGAGAATGGGTGAGGAAAAACAAAAAGAATAATAAATGACTTCTAAACCAAATCAATAGAAATGAGTGTAAACTAATGGACAAAGGAAAATAATAGCCAGTCCAAAAATTTAGGGCTGATAAAGATTTTCTTTGGTAAACAAAGTAACGATACTTTTTGAGGAATAAAGTTGAAGAATTGAGAGGAGACATAATAAGCTGATATATACAACTTTTAATAAGGCAAGATTCCAAAAGTTAGAGAATACAAAAAAATAACTAATTGAATCAACTTTAAGGCTCTAATGCATTACACACACACACACACACACACACACACACACACACACACACATACACACACACACTCTATACATAAATCCTATGTGATCCAGGAAGGTAGAGCTAGCCAAATGAATGGTATTATTGCTTCATTGTTGGCATAGTAAATCATAGAAGTGGTATATTAATATACCAATTAGTATATTCTCCCATACTATTCCATTATTATTACCCTAATTTCAACCATATTTATTATTACTTATTTAAGTCCCAGGCTCCAACATAGCCTTGCAGATATTATCTGGGAGTAAGAAAGGAACAAAATGACTATGGTTTACTGTTATCCTCAGTAGAGTTTTGTGTCTCATGAGAATGGAGTAGATTGTACAATCATGAATGCATATGACAGAGAAATGAATACATTTGGAAGGAGTAGATACTAAACACTGATCCAGAGTTGAAGTCTTCAACGTGAACACAGCTGCCAAACATGGATATTTAAGGTACTTCCTGTCATGAGATCTTTTGCATAGCCAGGCAACATGTGGACACTTAAAGTACAGTCTTGTATGACTGTGCAATATCTTAAAGGAGACTTTGAGCATATTCCTCCTCCTCATCATTATCACTGTCAACATCATCATCTCACAGCCATTTTGACACTTTAATTGACAAACTACTTTCTCCTTCCAGAAACTCCTGCAAATCCACATTTCACCTTCTAAGGACTTATTTTAATTATATTCATTTGACCATTTTCTTAAGGCATTAAAGCATCTAAAATGTTTGATTTTCATAAAAAGTGTCACTTGAGAAAGAATAGAGGAAAAGCACAGATCTTACATACACTTCTGGTTTATCTTGCTTACTAGGGCTATACCTCTTCTTTGATTAATATTACACAGAGCTATGAAAAAAGAGGCTTTTGTGAGTAGAATATTGATGTCATTTTCGTAGGTCTCAGATATAATGTATGCCTTATAGTTCCAGCTATTGATCAACTGAGCCAGCCATCTGTAGATACCTTATGTCAGAGTATCTAAATTAAAATATCAAATTATGAGGTTGTGATTAATCTCTTGAAAGTATGGCTTGTAAGTTGCTGGATTTAAAATAAGTGGAAACTCTCACTCTTGTTAATAGTAGAAGCAGCACAATAAAAAGCAAAATCTGCACTAATTCTTTTCACAAATAAGCCAATCTAGAAAACTATTAACTACTGGGTTATAAATATGCTAAACAGAATATTCATGTGTATTTCTTAAATTTATAAGTTAATTTGTCCACTGTCTGAGGTGCATAATTGTGATTAAATTGCATTGTTTTAATTCTAAATATTATTTAATTTTTTCCAAAATACTAATATATGTTTATAAAGAAAGGAGAGAAATGGAAAATTTTCTATAACAAATAGATATTAATTTAAAAGCACTGATTATCCCACCAATCTTAGATACATTTAATATTTTTGTACAAATATTTGTGGGTATATTTATGAAAATGGTATTATGCTTGTAGTCAAGATAATGTCTCACAGTGCTGCCAGTACGATTAAATGTGAGCATATTCCAAGTACCTGGTACAGTGCAAATGCTCCGATCTGTAGTTATTACAAAGATATTTGCAAGTTTAAAGGCTGCATTTATCATGAGGTGGCATAAAATTAACTTTTATTGTGAGTAGTTATTTATTTAAAATTCCCTTTCCATGTTACTGGCTTACTTTCAGTTGTGTAGATAAATCCGATTTGTTTTTCCATAGTGCTGTTAAGAACTTACTTCTATTTTACTTTATTATATTTCTCTTTCTTTTTCTTTTTGTCTAGTTGGTTATGGGGGTTGAACTCAGGGCCTGGAAATTACCCCTGAGCTCTTTAACTAATGCTTTACTACTTTGAGTCACAGTTCCATTTCTAGTTTTCTGGTAATTAATTGAAAATAAGAGTATCAAGGAGCCTTGCAACTGAAGAAAAATTAATTAATAATTAATTAATTAGGTTAAGACTCTCTTTCAGTCTTGAGTCACCAGGGCCCAGCGTGGGTAAATATTCTTTCTGTTGATTACTTCAAAAATCTCTTATAGCTGTACATTCTTTAATTTATTGCCAGATAACATATTCATAAATGTTTAATCAACATTAATTTAAAACTTTACTATTTCCCAAACAAAATGAGTATCTCACATAAATTTTACCCTACTCCAATTTGTTCTAATATCATAGTTGTATATTTCACTATAAAGTATTTTATATATCCTATGAGCTGCTATTATATTATATGTCAGTTATAATCATATTGCCTCTGTCTCTCAGCAACAATTATGATGATTATAGTATTGCACCTGAAAAATCTTCCTCTTTCACCTGTTTGCTTAAGCTGTGCAGTAGAGGCTGAGAAGCTACCTACTGCAAGGGAGAGAAGGAGAGAAGGAGTATGTCATTGCTATGTTTTTCCTTTTGCTTCCTATGGTGATGTTTCCAGCAGCTTGTTGTTAAATATTCATTGGCCCTCAAGCTCCTCCATAGGGGAACCATTAGTTGTTTACAGTTTTGTTCTTGGCACCCATTAAACAATTTCACCTTCAAGCAGGCCACAAACTTACCATTCAAAACAAGATATGAATCTCACTCAGCCTGTAGTGGTAACAAGTGATAAGACATTCTTTCCAAGAATGTTTAATCTTGGATCTCATCTAGAAAAGATTCTTGCATAATTTAAACAGTTAAATTACTTTCTGTTTACTTATTCAACCTGAAACTTTGGATTGTTATTTGAGATTGTGTATTATTATAATTTTTGTGATGAAATCTCAATGAGAGACAAAGGTATCTGTGGTTTTCCCTCATATTTTTTCTGGAAACAAACTATTTCACACACCTTCGGAACTTTACTCTCTAGCTTCCAAATTTAGGAATATACTTCCTTGTATTGTTCTGGTAAAATTACTGTGACCTATGGTGACTTCTTTCTTCTGGTGCTTGTAGAATTTAGTCTTTGTATTTGAATTTTGCAAATTGAATTGACAGAATAACATTTTTATTATTAAAATACAATCTTAACAGGATGCATACATATGATATTTATCTATGACAGTTTTGAGTACCACAATATAATCACAATATAGACCATTCATTGATTTTTATCCAGGAAATGATATTCATAGCCACACTTTAAAAATATCTCCTAGTATTTCTTTCATTTCTATAGCTATATATTGTTTCCTTCCATTCTTCAACTTCATATGTATTAAATTATACAAAATGTGTTCTTGCAACATTTCATAAAAATATTTTTGAGGTGTATTCATGTGATTTCAGGTAGTGATTATTATTATTATAATCATGGCTTATTTAGTTGCATTCACTTGAATGTATACATCACAAGTTGATTGATCATTCTCTTACAGATTGGCACTTGAACTTTTCCAGTTTGGGATTTTTATGATTGAAACAAATACTTTTTTTGTAGGAAGTTAGCCTGCAGAAGTTATAATTACCATAATAATTGAGATTAAAATGCTTTGTTAAGGCAAATTTATGTGCTACAAAAATTTAGCTTCTAGCACAAACCAAATCTGAATATTTTTGGGTTAGCAGAAATTACTTATGTATTATGTAATGTTAAGATGTATATTATTTATTATATAATATACTTCTACATCTTATTTATTTATTTATTATTTCTTTTTTTATTTATTTTAAATTTTATTGAAAAGGTGATGAGCATGGGGGTTGCAGTTACATAAGTAAGGCAAAAATTACATTCGTTTTTAATCATTTTTCCCCATCCCTCTTTATCTCCCACTTATCCCTCCCATTTACCCACCCCCTACCTCCAAGTTGTATTGCTCATATCCAACATAATGTCTAGTGAGTATCAATGTTGCTGTGGTTCATCTGTTGTCCTTCCCTCTCTATGATTCCCTTTCCCTCCCACATATTGCCTTGTCTATTATGAAAATAACGAAGTACAAAACACAAAGAGAAACAAAGAAAAAAATAGAGAAAAAAGAATGACATGTACAGGGTCTAAAAAGAACCTCTTGGGGGCTGGGAAGGTGGCTCAGTGGTAGAGTGCTTGCCTTGAATGCATGAAACCCTGGGTTCAATTCCTCAGCCACACATAAGCAGAATAAGCTGGAAGTGGCAATGTGGCTCAAGAGGTAGAGTGCTAGCCTTGAGCTGAAGAGTTGAGGGATAGCGCCCAAGCCCAGAGTTCAGGACCCACGCCTAACCAAAAAAAAAAAAAAAAAAAAGTTTCCATAAGTTGGAGTTCATGTATGTAATATGCTTTATTATATATATAGTCCTATGCCCTAAACATTTCCATTTCCTTATGAGTGAAACAATGTTTTTCTTTCTGATGGAAGCATAGAATTCTATTGTGTATATATTCCAGATTTTCTTAATTCATTCATTTACTGGACATTTGGGTTTGTTCCATATCTTGGCTATGGTAAATGATGCTGTGATGAACATCATTGTACTGGTTCCTTAGTGTGGCCTTCTTTGTGGTCATTTGTGTAAATTCCCAGAAGTGGGATTGGTGAGTCCTAAGGGAACTCTATGTTTAGTCTTTTGAGGAACCTCCGCATTGCTTTCCAGAGTGATTGAACAAAGTTGCCCTCCTGCCAATAGTGTAGTAGCATTCCCCTTTGGGTCACATCCCTGGCAGCACATCATACCAACAGCTTAAGAAATTAAATTTCCCAAACACAAACCCCCAAAGAAACAACCACCCCATTATAAAATGGGCTAAAGACCTTAAGAGAGACCTCTGTGAAGAGGAGATATTAATGTTCAAGAGACACAAGAAAAATTGCACAACATCTCTGGCTATAAAAGAAATACAAAATCAAAACAATATTGAGATTACGCCTTACACCAGTTAGAATGTTCATATATCCATATTTTAGATAAGGACCAGGTATTACATTTGGAGCTGAAAGCATAAAGATACCTGAGTCCTTATGTCATAATAACTCCATTTAAACAATGTTTTGATTTGTGTCTCAAGGTTCATTCACTTGAAAGAATGTCACTGCATGTACTCTATTTTTGCTATCATTTTTCACTGGTTTCCTTGAGTCTCATTAATCTGTTACAGCTATTCTTAAGACAAACATGTATTCACTTAAACATAATTTTAATTAGTTCAATATTGGCTAAAGATAACATACATACATTTAGAGTTTTTCACATTTTTAATCCATTTCTTTTGAAGAATCTGTAATAAAATTGAATTCTGCCACTGTTCCTTGAAGTGTAATTTAAACACCATCCTAGAAAATAATGCAATATCACTGATGATAATGAATTGCAACTTTTGGCTGTGTTTCTCATATAGGAAATTTTATTATAGAAAAAAATCTTTTATCCACTTGTGAATTATTTTAATATTTGATAGTCATCATTGTCTATGAATTGCTCAAGAGTTCTAGAATAATTATAATAAACCAATGGGAGAAGTGTGGATAACCTCTTGGAATTTTAGGATATGGACTCAACTCTTCCACAGCTATTTGTACTCCTTTATTACTGTCTTCCAGTTCTCTCCTTTAGCTGTATCCTTCAGCTTTGTATCACAGACTGAATTTCTCCCTATTAACTGTTATGACTTCCCACTAAAAATCCCAACTTATCATGGTTGTTATATGTCACTATCATCACTGATATACCATACTTCCCCTAGATCACTTATATTTACAATACCCAATTTAGACTTAATCTGTTGTTTTGTCCTGTGTTGTTTTTATTATTTGTTTGTTGAGGTTTGAAATTGGTTTAAATATTTTCTTGTTAGTTTATACTGCTTTTTTGAGATTTGGTCACCTTTACTGTGGTATGGACTTGGATATAAAGTAAAAATACAGAGAGCATGAATATGAACCCAGATCCTTTTTTTTTTAGATATATCTTTTGTCTCCTCTTCCCAGCACTGTCCTTGTAAGACAAAACTGGAGGGAAAGGAGCAGCCTCCAGCTTTACACCAGAATATGTAATTAACAAATTAATAGTGACTAGACTGTAACCCATGTGGTTCTGCCCTTCATTTTTTTCTACTTCTAACCCACATCCCTTCTACTCTCCCACTTATTGCAGTTCTACTCATTTTCTCTGATCCAGAAAAATTCACCAGTGTCTCTGTGACCATTTTCTGGATTACAAATCCGTCAACCTCTTTCTGAAACATTTTGAGGCCTTGATTATTAGAAGGAGTCAAGAAACTGTATTATTATACCATTTTTCTCAGGAATATATATGTATATATATGAATATATATATTCATACCTTACATTGTTGTTGTCACTGTAAAATCTCAGGAGTCAAAAACAGATTAGTAAGATGTTTGAGGAGAGATAATGCATATATCTTTTTATCCAAATGTTGTGTAAGGTATTGTGTCTATAAACATTACTATCATTTATAATAAATTTCCAATTAAGATATCCTCAATTCATTAAAGCAGTTAGAAACAAGAGAAAACAACTCAATTCTTGGTTAATATAAAATTGTTCTATGGCTTTCTACACTATATATCTTTTATTGTTACATACAACATAGACCATGATTTTAAAACACACCTCTGTATAATTAAACCATAATCACTTGTGTGTTTATATTTTTTAAACTGTGGTTTTTTTTAAATTTATCGGATGATTCTGTTTTTGAAAGTTAATACTTAACCAATACATAAGAAAGAAGGTGAGGATTTTCTTAGGCCTGGTCAACAGTTTCAAAGTTAAATATAATCTGATCGGAATTTTATTTGATTTTCCTTAGTTCCACACAAAAATAAGAAGAGATGACATTCACCCAACCATTTAAAATTAGTGTTACATTTCTAAGGGCTAAAACAGTTGCAGTGGTCCTGATCATTACTTTGGAAGTGTCACATTTTCTAATATGACAAGATGTATAATGGGTAGGTGGTTTTACAGATGTAGAGAATTTTCTCTTAGAGTTGTTTATTTGATTTTCTCCTTTTCTGCTTCTTTATATTTTATTGCCCAACCTTGGGATAATGGTATTACTTTATGCCTTCCACATCAGGCTCTGGATGAGTGCACCATGGCCAGTGGCAAGAGAAATAAGATGATTGTAAAAATGCAAACGTTGGAAGTTAAAAAAGGTGCACCCAATAGCTTGCCCTTAAAGTTAAAAGGAACTAAATGAAGAACTTCTGGACAATTTATCTTGCTGTTTACTGATAACAAGTCACTTTGTTTTTATGTGCTCAGCCTAGTATTCCATAATTTATTTGAAAGAAGATGAGAAATAATGTAGATAAATGATGAAGTGTCAGGGTCTGACGCTCTTAAATGAAGCTATTATGGTCAAAGAGAAAACGTAAAACCTGCGGCTCATTATGAGAGTGTTCTACTTGTCAGTTAAGTGAAAAGGCCTGGAATGATTTCCAGTTTATTTGTCATTGCAGTTATTAAAGCTGTCTTTTTGGTGCCATGAAAATGAATTGAAGACTTTATTTGAAGTAAATTTGTACTAAAGCTTTCAGATGTATCTTATGTGAGCTCAGTGAGGCAAGGAAGCCACTTAAAAGCTGAAATATTACAAAGCACCAACTACCAAAATCTTTGAAACACACTAGAATATATGTGCCCAATAAATGAAGTGGTTTTTTGACTAGATAATCTACTTTTTGACTGACATAATAAAATTAAATTAATAATGGGATACAACACTAACAATAGGGTATTTTTTTATTGTTGGAAGAATTAATTGCTTACATATTTGAGTGACAGTTCTAATAGTCTACTTTCCAGAGATTTATTTCCAACTTAAAGGTTGTGTCATTTTAAACAATCAATACTTAAGAAGATTCAGTGAAAATTAATAGGCATTTCCAAGAAACAGAAAAAAATCTTCTAGGTTAAAGCAGTAGCTCTCAACAAACTTTTAAGTGAAGAAATTTTTAAAAACTTTACATTCTTTCTGAGGATGAGAACAATACACTTTTGAGCTTCTGTTGAAAGAAGTCAAATCAAATGGACTATTCCTAGGATTGAGATTGTTTGTTGTTTATTATGCCTTAGAAATAAATGGACCCTATGTCTATCCTGATTTCACACTAGTGAGAAAAGCTATGGACTTGTACTACTCTTGAAATTACAAATATATTTGTATATCTAAGTGATAGCATTTGGATATTTAGAAGTAGACCTGAATAGGCATATCTAAAGGAAATAAGATAGAGCTTATATCTACATTTCATTTTTAACCTGACTACATGAAATTAGAGTCAAATACACTGAATATTTATTTCAAGTGCAAGAATTCTCCCTGCCATGTATTTGACTCTTAGTTGTGTATATTACGTATGTTTTGATACATGTTCAGAGTCATTAAACATGGAATCTGCCTCCTCTTCAGAAGTAATCGTTTTTGAGTGTATATCTGATTTTGCACTTGTTTCAGTGATATTGTTAAAGTCAGTGATCATCCAGACTCTTTATTATATACCTATTTTTGGGCATTTAAATTTGTGAAAAAACACTTGGATTTAAAATAAAGCTTAATGTTATATTGGAATATTTGAAATATGTTATTAAACATTTTATATGCTTTATAAACCATAACTGGAATTTGAGGGTACACAAACATACAATGTGGCAATTGCCAGCTAAAGGTGTGGAGACTTTTCATTAATTTTGGCCTGATTCATTCAGTAAGACCATTAACACCTGAAAAACAGAAAATTCCAGATTGTGTTGGATAAACAATTACATTGAGAAAATATAGAACACCTTTTGACTATTAATGCAGTGATAGTTGTGTATATAAATCTTTTTTAATGGGTACATATATTTTCATAAAGCCATTATGTTTTTCCATATGTTTAAGATTTAAGGGCTAATTAGTTCACTTTAGCTCATTAATTGAGTATATTTTACTTTAACTCCTTTATTTATCAGGTAGATGTGAAACCCTAAATTAATTGAATTACACCACAATAGTTCCTCTTTCATTTACCTTTTAAAGAAGGAAACTGGGCAATCCAATAGTGAACATACAAAATTAAGTAAATTTAAAATATGGCATGGAGATGGACACCAGTGGCTCATGCTTATGATCCTTCAGTAGGTTGAGATCTGAGGATCATGGTTCAAAGCCAGCCTGGGCAGGAAAGTCCGTGAGACTCTTATCTCCAAAAAACCACCACAAAACTGGAAATGGCACTGTGGCTCAAGTGGTAGAGCGCTAGCCTTGAGCTGAAGAGCTGAAAAACAGTGCCCAAGCCAAGAATTCAAGCCCCACGGCTGACAAAAAAAGGATTGCAGAGACATTTAGAGCAATTCAGATTACATTCATCAGCAAGAAAAACTACTTACTGCAAAAGGTTCCTAAAATTGAAAATTGGAAGGAAAAAATTAACCAGTAGGACTCTGTAAACTATATCATGCATTTAATATTTTATCTCCACTAATCTAGCTCATATATTTCTTGCTTCTCTGACAACAGGGAAAATTGTGTTAGATGTAAGCCCATTGACTTTTTTTCTAGAAAAAAATATTTGATTATAAAAATTCCAAATAATTGTGTGACAATCAGTATATACTAGGTTAGCCACTTGGGGTTAGACCTGATTCCTTTTAATATAAGCAGCATAGATTAAAATGTTTCTCATTTCCTTCTTTTCTCCATTTATGTATGTTCACAATGCCTACATTGAATTTACCAACATGAGTTAATTAAATAGCAACAATAGGGAATGGTAAAAAAAAATCAGGAATATTTATATATATTTATATATGTATGGTATATATGTATATATATATATATATTCTTGTTTTAAGTAAATGTATAGTAAACAGAAAAAAAGAAATATCCTATTAACTTTCTTGAATTTCTACTTTTCCATTTTTTTCCCCAAAAACCATGGCAAATAATTTCAAAAGCAACCAGAAATAAAACTTTGGTGAAATAGTCTTTATAAGTATTTAACTTCCAAATTGGATTACTATAATATCAATATAATATATTAATTTTTATTAACATATTAGGTAAGTTTAATATTTTTAAGAAGACAAATTTGTATATTTGAAGTAAAGATTGTTTGGACATGTCATGTACTTAAATCATTAGTTAATTAATGTAAAGATAAAGCAATTCAAAGAACATTTGACAAGGTAGAAATAAAGACAAATAGAAGCAATGAAAGATTATTCCAGGTGTCAAGATGTTGATATGTGAATATCATAGTTTGAAACCAGCCCAGGCAGAAAAACCTTAAGAACTGTAGATCCTACTAGCCAGTCAAAAACAAAACAAAACAAAAATCAACCAAAAAACAAAGAAACCCTAACAACAACAACAAAAATAAAGTGGATAAGTGGCTCAAAATGAATCTTCTCACCAGCAGTGAGTACAAAAAGCTGAACAAGTGTAGAAGTCACTGAATTTAAGCCCAACTGTGAACAAATGAATGGAATGAAAAATGAAAGAAAGACAAACAGAAGAAAGGAAGAAAAAAAAGGTAGAACAGAAAGGAAGGTAGGAAAGAAAAAAAGGAAGAAAGAAGAAAGAGGAATAAAAATAAAAGCAAGAGAGATCAAAATCTCAATCTTCTTTCAGAGCATGTCTCCTGTGCCTCAAAGTAGACTACACTCTTTACAGTTTTCACCACCTCCCAATTGTGCCAAATTTGGGACCAAGCCTCTAACATATGATTCTTTGAGGAAAATTCAAGATACAAACTGACCCAAGCATTGTTCCCCAATGTGATTGCATCTTGAGAGGAGTTCATTAAAGAAATGATTATAATAAATTACGTATAAAATGGAGCTCTAATCCAACAGGCCCTGTGCACTGATTGGAATAGTGTGGCAAATCAGAAGTGCGTTAGCACAGAGGAAAGGGTCACATGAGGACATAGTAGGAAAGCAGCTATTAACCTGCCTCCAGAAAGAAATCAACCCTGCTGACATTTAGGTCTTGGAATTCAAGCCATGAAAACAGAGCATACATTTCTGCTCTGTAAGCCATAGTTCTGCAGTACTTTGTCATGGCAGCCCCAGAAGAACCGACACTCTGATACACTTCCTAGAATATATATGCAGTATAAAGCAACCAATTGTCTATAAAAATTAAACCTGGCATTTAGACATTTGTATTATAAAGTCAGTTCCAGTGCTTTCATTGTTGCTATGCAGATAGATTAAATGAAACTGAGAAATCAAAGCAAACTCTCTGAGAACATGCTATGGAACAGAATGTCTTGAACTCTAGGCTTATTCATTTACCCTCATTGTATGTCTCCTTCTTCTTAGTCTTCTCTTCCTTGTCCTTTTTGTCCTCCTAGTCTTCCTTTTCCTCCTCCCCCCTCTTTCCCTCCTCTTTTACTTCCTCCCCCTCCTCTCCCCCTTCCCCCTCTTACTCCCCCTCTGTATTCCTACATCAAGTTTCAAAACAGACTAAAAGTGACAAGCATGCAGCTACTCTCAAAGCCCAAACACTGGTGAGAAAGCCAAGTTGTAATTTTTGGCCAATGATGCTTCATTTTGTCCTTAAAGGATTGTGAATAATGTTAGGAGATAGAATTGATAAACAAACAAATAAATAAATAAAAATAATGATTTAAGAGTAATAGGACTCTTAGAAAATTCATTAAAGTATGACTAAGCTTCAAATATTTGTTTGACAGAAGACCCTATTAATTCACTTTAGATTTGCTTCCTGATCTGTGTGCTCACTTTCCAATATCCACGTGGTCTCTTTTTTTGAAAAATAAAATTATTTTGTTTTGTTTTGTTTTTCTATTCATTGATAATTTAGGACTTAAATTTTTCTTGGCAGCTTTACCAAATAATTCACACCTAAAGCCTTGTTGCCTAAATCTTTTAACGAATAGTATAAATACATTCTTTTGTGGCACAGGTAAAGTGAAGCAGGAACCACCCCAATCAATGCTTATTATGTGAAATAAAAGAAAAACATGTTTTTATTTGTTTGGCTTGTTTCTTTGAGTCCTACCTGAACTTTTAAAGCATTCACAGCACATCAATATAAAATGAATTATCTGTTCCAAGAGAGGAGAGTAGCAATTTTGTGGATATGTTTATCTTTTCTTTTCAAGAGATAAATCAGTCTTCCATCGTAATGGAAATTCCTTCTTGAAGTGAATTACTGAGTTGGTTTATACACGTGATTTGCATGGCCCCATATGTTGGATGTATAAACTGAACTTCTGGGAATTAAAATTACATCTTCAATATCACTCAGGAGCCATGGGAGGAAATTACCTCCCAGAACAATAATTTTCTTATTTTGCCACATGGCTTTAGGAAACCCATACCTGATCTCAAGGATATTTCTCTAAATAGAAGGTAATAAGTGGTCAGACATATAGTGAATATATTTGACTGTTACTGTTACCCTGGTGTGCTATTATTTGGGGCTCATGAATAGGAAATGTAAAGTAATCTCAAAAGGAATTTTATTGTAATGTTCTTTCAAAGAATGAAAGCTTTTCTTAGTAAGGTATTAGGATGATAAAAACCCAAGATTATTGGAAACCTGGTAGTAGCTCTTTCTTTAGCAAGATTAGAGTGAATTATTACCAGTAAGTGGCAAACAGGGCTCATTCATTTTCCTTTTGTGAGTTGAACTTCAGAGAAACAGTTGCCAAAGGCATTGCAGGAGATCATTCAGTCATGATATGTTGTGCAGAAGAAATATGGCAGCTTTTAAGCTTTTCCATCTCCTGTCCTACAACTAGTCCCTTTACTGAGACTCAACATTCTATGTTCTGATTGCTAAAATTCTAACCTAGCCAGAAATTTAAGGCACTTTTATTTCTTATCATTGCCCTTGATGGTAGATTGCTTTCCAAGAAAAAGTGGACCTAAAATGTCACATCAAGATTTGTGTTCTAATTTACTGTATTGTTGTTTTAGAGATGATATACAGCAAAGTCGCATTTACATACAGCCAGTAATAAGTACATTTGCTTTTGTATAGTGCCATCTATTTCCTCATTCTCTCCCTTTCCCTCCCTCCCATCTCTACCAATGAGTTTCACAGTTCATTTTCATCAATGTCTACTGCTCTCCACTGCTGCACTCTTTCACTCTTTTTCCTCTGATTCTGTGCCTCTCCTACCCTGCTACGATGGGCAGGTAAGTACACCAAATTAGGTAAAGAATGCAGTCATCAGAGGAGGCAACAATGCTCAATAGGAAATGTACTCATTACCTTGCTCATGTAACTGAAACCCTCTGTACAGCATTTTACAATAAAAAAAACATGCAAAAAAGAATGCAGTCATCAGAAAAAAATTTAAAAAGTCCTTTGTTTCCATATCTTTGGAGTTCATCTTAGTACATAGGAAGAGACACTTGGGTATTGCACCTTTGTGATTCTCTCCTAAGACTATCCTCTTTTGGTCTCAAGGTATATGAGTATCTAGAATTCTGTGTGACTTAAATCTAACTTCCACATATCAGGGAGAACATGCACCATTTATTTCTGATCTTGGCTTACGTCACTTAACATGATTTGTTCTAGTTGAACAGGAATACTTTTTAAAATTATAGTTAAGATATACTTGTTATGAACTATTGTCTCTTAAAATTTATACGATTATTATGAGTTACTGAGCATTAATATGTGTTGCTCTGAGAAAGACTCCTGTATTTATTAAATTTTAAGTCTTGCCTTGGAAGAACCAGATCAAATGATTTCTTAGGCTTAAATGACCCATGGCTCCTCACCTCTGACCTAACATTATAGTTTTTAGATTTCAGACAATCTGATTCAAGCTTTCTTTTCTTTTTCTAAAATCAGAATGCCAATAAGTCAATATAAATGGGCAATAAAAGCAAGTGAAATGTGCATGTCACTTGGCTTAAAATATTCCTGCCATCATAAGCAGTATACTTGTCTCTGTGTGCAGTGAAAAGGAAGATTATAAAAAGCTATGTTATGTGAGGAATCAGAGAGAAGTTAGAGAAGTGATTGTGTAATGTTCTCAGACTAAAGCCACACTTTGTTTTTTTGTTTGTTTCTTTGTTTTTAATTTTAATTTTTTGTGAACACACTGTACAGAGGGGTTACAATTACATGGGCAAGATAATGAGTACATTTCTTATCAAGCATTGCAGCCTCCTCCTTTGTTTACCCTTCTCATCCCTTCCCAGCCTCTCCCCACTCCCCCACCGAATCCTCCCCCTCCCACCCGCACCAAAGTTGTAAAGTTCGATTTCGACATGACAACTTGTACTTCTCATTGTTGCAATGGGTCCACCTGTATCTTTAAACGACTTGTTTTCCCCATCTCCTCCACAAATTATACCGACATCAAATATTGTGAAAGCAGGGGTTATACTGTGGGGGTTCATTTTCCTAACAACACATTATCTGACCTTTTCTGCTTGACTCATACATATACTAGATATTGCAAATAAGGGAAACCATAGGACCTATGTTTCTTTGGGCTTGGCTTATTTCACTTAATATAATTTTTTCCAAGTTTTTCCATTTCCTAACAAGTGGGGCAATGTCATTCTTTCTGATGGACACATAGAATTCCATTGTGTATATATACCACATTTTCTTGATCCATTCATCTACTGAGGGGCATCTGGGTTGGTTCCATATCTTAGCTATGGTAAATAATGCTGCAATAAACATTGTTGTGCTGGACACTTTGTGAGTGTTCCTGAGACAGACACTGTAATGAGACTCAAGCCAATTTCCTATCATTTTGACGTATTAATTATTTTTAATTTGAGACTAGATCTTGCTATGTTGCCTGGGCTGGCCTCAAATTTATGATCAGGTTTACTTCAATCTCCCAAATAGCTGAGATTACAAGTGTGTACCCCTCCTACCCAACTGAGGAATTTAAAAACTGTCAAAAACTCACTTTTAAAATAAGAAAACCCAGAATTGAGTATGGATCTGTGCTTTGTGACAAATTTGTACTCTCCAAATAATGATTGGTACACATTTTTCATATTAGTCACATAGGGAGAACTGACAAACTATGCTGATGGATCAGATAGAGATATCTGGTCCATTTAAATAAAAAGGGAACACCAATTATTTTGGAAAATTTTACTTATGATAAATTTGTGAATAGTATAGGATCTAATATATTGTCATATCTTATGCATTCAAAATAGTTAATATTCTGGTGTCAAATTGTTTAAATAGGGATACAGGATAATCCATTGCAACAATGAGATGTACAATAGACTATGTTGAAAAACGAACTTTACAACTTTGGTGGCGGGGAATGGGTAGCATAGTTGTGGAGGTGAGTGGGAAGGGGTGGAAAAACAAAGGAAGAGGCAACAATGCTTGATAAGAAATGTACTCATTACCTTGCTCATATGATTGTAACCCCTCTGTACAGTATCTTCACAATAAAAAACTTATAAACATAAAAAAATAAAATGAGAAAACCTATATTTGAAAAGTTCACATTAAGATTTTAAAGTTATTATGTAACTTTCATACCTGGACACTGAAAATATTTTCTTTTATGGAGTGACATAACCTTACTGATTATGTAGGCAATTTCTCTTTTTTATTTCTAAATATCCATTTCAGTAACTTGATATAAACAACAAAATAATAAGAGTTTAGATCATAGATTCACAAATAAACCATTATTTTTCTGGCATCCTTCCAAAAAAATCATCATCCTTCAAATCTCAAAAGTATCATTTAGCTTCTTTATGGTTTTTCACTTTACTTAACCAATCATTAATGCAAGAAATAGTGCAATATTTCTTTTCTTTTCTTTCATTTTCCTTCCTTCTTCCCTCCCTCCCTTCTTCCTTCCTTCCTTCTTTTCCTTCCTTCCTTCCTTCCTTCCTTTCTTTCTTTCTTTCTTTCTTTCTTTCTTTCTTTCTTTCTTTCTTTCTTTCTTTCTTTCTTTCTTTCTTTGTATTTATTTTTGTTCTGGTAGTGGCGTTTGAACTCAGGGCCTGGGTGCTGTTCAAGTTTTTTGCTCTAGACTAGCACTCTGCCTATTGCATCACAGCTCTATTTTTAGCTTTTTGGTAGTTCACTGGAAATAAGAGTCTCATAGACTTTCCTGCCTGGGGTGGCCTTCAAACTGCTATCCTTAGATCTCAGCTTCGTTAGTCAGCCACTCAAGGCATGAGCCACCAGCATTCAGCATGGATACATCTTAAAGACGGCTTTATTTTGATGTGCTGTGATAATTTTAGCTAAAGTAAATTTGCATTTCTATCCCAAAGTTGGGTATAAGCATAAATTTGATTCATTAAGAATTTTAATTAAATACATGTATTAAAATGGTATAACTAGCCAGTGCTGGTGGCTCACGCCTATAATCCTAGCTACTCAGTAGGCTGAGATCTGAGGATCGTGGTTCAAAGCCAGACTAGGCAGGAAAGTCTATGAGACTCTTATCTCCCAATAAACCACTAAGAAAACTGGAAGTGGTGCTGTGGCTCAAGTGGTAGAGGCTATCGGTGAGCTGAAGAGCTGATGGATAGCACCCAGGCTCAGAGCTCAAGTCCCACCATTGACCAAAAAGAAAATATTAAATAATGTAACTGATAAGTTTTTGCTTTATTGATAGACATTTGATTTTTTTATTTTTATTTATTGTCAGTCTTGGGGCCTGAACTCTGTGCCTGGGTTCTGTCCTTCAGCTCTTCAGCTCAAGGATAACGCTCTATCAGTTAAGCCACAGCACCACTTCTGGCTTTTTCTGCTTCTGTGGGGCTGAGGAATAGAACCCAGGACCTCATGCATACATGGCAAGCACTCTACCACTGAGCCACCTTCCCAGCCTGAGATTTGATCTTTGTCTTGGCATAATATATATAATATATCCACATATTACATATATATGTAAATGAGCAACATATACATTATATATTGTTCATACTATATAAACTTCTATATTGTTCATTTATAAATACAAGCTGGTAAGAAATTACTTTTTACATTGCCTATAAAGAACATTTTTCTTATTTTGAAGGCAAGATTCTAAATTGGGAGTTAGATATTTATAAGGTAATTTTTTTTTTGTTGCTTTGTATGTCCCTCCCCCATGGTATAACCCCTAGTTTCACTGTATTGGATGCTGGTATAATTTGGGGAAGGGAAGGAAAAAACATGTTAAATAGGGATACAGGTGGACCCATTGCAACAATGAAATGTACAAAATACTATGTCGAAAAATGAACTTTACAACTTTGGTGGCGAGGGGATGTTGAGGGTGAACACCAGAGACCAGGGATGGTAAGGGAAAAACAGGAAACAAAGGAGGAGGCAACAATGCTTGATAAGAAATGTACTCATTGCCTCCATCAGAGAGAAGGACATTGCCCCATTTGTCAGGAAATGGAAAGACTTGAAAAAAATTATATTAAGTGAAGTAAGCCAGGTCCAAAGAAACATAGGACCCCTGGGTTCCCTTATTTGCAATAACTAGTGCATGTCTGAGTCAAGCAGAAAAGGTCAGATAAGATGATGTTAGGGGAATGAACCCCAAGATAAGTATTCAAATGTTTTTTTTGTTTTTTTTCCTTTCATGCAATTGTTTCTGTCATATTTATAAGATGATTTCTTTGTTGCTTTGTATGTCCCTCCCCACAGTATAACTCATATTTTCACTGTTTTTGATGTTGCTATAATTTGTGGAGGGGAAGGGAAAAAAACAAATCATTTAAATAGGGATACAGGTGGACCCATTGCAACAATGAGATATACAAATCGTTGTGTTGAAAAAACGAACTTAACAACTTTGGTGGGGAGTGGGGGAGGATCTAGTGGGGGGAGGGGTGGAGTATGGGAAGGGATGGGAAGGGAAACAAAGAGGAGGCAACAATGCTTGATAAGAAATATACTCGTTATCTTGCCCATGTAATTGTAACCCCTCTGTAAAGTATTTCACAATAAAAAACTTATTAATAATAAAAAATTAGGATTTACATTGTAATGTATGATATTGACTTTAGTGAACTTTGTATTTTATGTATTAGTTAAATATCTTAGCATATATGTGACTCGATTGCTATTAAAAACAAAGAAAAAGTATAATACTACAACATTTCCAAAAAGGAAGTACTTTGGAATTATATTGAGTCATATTGAAAAAAATCAAAGAAATGGGAATAACCAACAATAAAGATTCAAGGGTTTATTTAGAGTTACTGACATTCTTTCTGGAATAATATAAATTGTCTTTGTTCTAAACTTTAAGAAACTGATTTCTTAGATATCAATGTTCAGTTTCTGAAGTCTGGTTTGTCTAGTTTTAGTGAGTTATTTTCTTTTCTTATATATATATATATATATATTTTTTAATTAATTAATTTATTTATTTTTGCCGGTTGTGGGGCCTGAACTCTGGGTCTGGGCTCTGTCCCTCAGCTCTTCAGCTTAAGGCTAGTGCTCTACTACTTGAACCACAGCACCACTTCCAGCTTTTTCTGCTTCTGTGGGGCTAAGGAATAGAACCCAGGACCTCATGCATGCAAGGCAAGCACTCTACCATTGAGCCATGTTCCCAGCCCATGAGTTATTTTCTTAAATGTTAAAACTGTGTGTGGTCATGGAGGTCAGGAACAGATTTAAAAAGTGAACCATCCAGACTGAGGGTCATAGTAAGTTTAGAAGACCTACGAACGGTGGTGGATAATTGAGAAACAAACAAATCACATTGAGGATGATGGGAAATACCAGGAAGAATGAGATCATATGAGTTTGAAACCCTCTCTTTGATGAGCTTACAATTTAGTTGAAATCACCATATTATTAAGGCTAATGGACAGATAAATAATCATAGTTTAAGAAAATGAAATAATAGGCATGTGAGAGCACAATATGCTTTATTTGTGCATAAATTGTGCAGAAGGAACAGGTAAGCCACCAACAAGATTTCTTAAGTAGAATAACTATTGGAGGTTTGTAGTTGTCACAGAATGTAATATATAATATTATATCATGTATTCATATAACATTATCATACATATATTAAGATGATTATTAAAGGTAACTATTTACATAGAACCACTATCGGTAAGAAATACTGTGGTAGACATGAAATTATTCCTTTTCCTTGACAAAAAAATGATAAAATTGTAGGTGGTGACAGTCAGGTCTGGAAATGTACCATACTTATTTATGACTAATCTCATACATTTTAATGTATGGAAACTACAGACATGAATTTGATCATTTTAGAAAATGTAAGCTTTGGTTTTGTTTCAATGTTTAGGTTGTTAGATAGCTATTTTCTTCTCAACTTTTGACTTTTCTCCCACAGAAATAAGAATCTGCATTTCAGTTTTAAAAATATTTCTATGTATCATTTTAGCCTATGAGGACCAGTTTAGTTACTCCTGTTATCACTTGTGATATGTATTATGTTCTGAAATATTTACCTATAAATAAAATTGTAAGCAGAATAGTTAACATTTTTCTAGACAAATATCATGTGCAAAAGCAACATTTCTTTTCTGGTAAAAACCTAGTGTACTCTGTGTGAAAATACTGTACAGAAGAGTTACAATTACATGGGCAAGATAATGAGTATATTTTTTATCAAGCATTGTAGCCTCCTCCTTTGTTTCTCCTTCCCATCCCTTCCCATCCTCCCCCCACCACCCAATCGTCCCCGCCCCCTCCCCCTCATCAAAGTTGTAAAGTTCATTTTTCGACATAACAACTTGTACTAGTGTGCTCTTTGGTAAAAAATAGTTTAATTTTTCTGTACTTTGATAGATCCAAATTAATGACAAGTATCAAAGCAACAGACCATCTTTACTTTATAATATATTAAAATGACAATAATTTATTCAATGTATTTTAGAAAGATTCATTTAATTCTAGAGTTTAGAAAAAAGTGTGTGCATAATGGTTTTATAAAGGCATTACTAAAGGGCCTATATAAATTATTTTATGGGACATAGTAAATGTTTTTATTTTCTTTCATGCGATTGTTTCTAATGCATTTATAAGATTATTTCTTTGTTGCTTTGTATGTCCTTCCCCCACGGTATAACCCCTGCTTTCACTGTATTTGATTTCCTTATAATTTGTGGAGGGGAAGGGAAAAACAAGTCGTTTAAATAAGGATACAGGTGGAGCTGTTGCATTAAGGAGAAGTACAAGTTGTTATGTCGAAAACGAACTTTACAACTTTGATGAGGGGGAGGAGGCAGGGAGGATTGGGTGGGGGGCGGGGGAGGGTGGGAGGATGGGAAGAGATGAGAAGGAGAAACAAAGGGGGAGGCTACAATGCTTGATAAGAAATGTACTCATTATCTTGCCTATGTAATTGTAACCCCTCTGTACAGTATTTTCACAATAAAAAATAAAAATTAAAAAATGAATTTGCAGAGAGTTATTTCATAAGAAGTTCATACTTTGTGGAACTTTGAACTGAAATAGAACTGACAATGTTTATAAATAGGTGTAGGATGGGTATATGTCCAAATTCCATCTACTATACCAAATAAACAGAAGCTATCTTGTGATAGCTGTGATAGTAGTACAAATGAGCGTTGTATAATTACCATACCTTGATACCTCACTGTCTCTGTTCTAACCCAAAAGCTTTTCTTCTGAATATCTTCTTGGTCAATAATTGGATTTATATTGTCTAATATATCTGGATATATCCTTCGGTAGCTACAAACTCCTCTCCAAGGAATCTATTTGGAAATTGTTTATTGCAATAGAATTAGCTAATGAACAACTTAAATTGTGCTCACCACCAGAGAAACAAATTCCACTTCATGACTGTGACTGAAGGTGCTCCATGTGTACCTCCATCTTGTCACTAGGATGCTCCTTGTCAAGCAAACCGATACTTGTGGCAATGCTGAAACTATTGAGTTAGTGCATGATCGTTTTTTCTCCTAAATAAATTGCTTACATTCATCATCTCTCAAATGCAGCATAGGATCTGCCTGATATTCTCCACAGTCAAATCCTGTTTACACTTTGGGATTCTTCTTTCTATGCAAGACCACAGTGGTGTCCTCTAGCAACTCTGTGCTGTCTAGGAAGCAAGGAAATCTCTTTCTGAGGATGGTAAATACTACTAGCCTTTGTAAACATTGCCTTCCTGGTAGTGCCTTCATTCTCACTAAATAGAAATCAAGGTCTTGAGTTTTGAACTTGGTTGTAAATATTTTTGAGAAAATATTAGCTAGTATTATCAGGCATTTCTTCAAAGAGGAAAGAAGAACATTTAATTTTTTTAGCAAGTCTTTGGAAAACACAATATCTGGGAAAGCAAGCCTATGATTATATCCTAAAAGTCATAAATATTGAGACAAAGAGACAAAGAGGGAACCAATGCAACAGTGATCCTCACAAGACAAAATGTTGGAAATGAACTTTACAAAGTGGGGGAGAGGGGCAGTGGATGGAGAAAACGAGCGATGTGGTAGCAATATTTGACAAGAAATGTACTCACTACCTTATGTATGTCAAAAAAACAAAAAAATAAAATGAATAGACTAAATTTTAGGGTAAAACTCAAGTTTAAGAAGAAGAGATTTTTATAAGAGATTTTCATATTTGTTCTGCACTTACTTACATAAGTGTAAGAAGGTTAGTATTTAAAGAATAGTTAAGTATTGTTTTACAAGTATTTGGCATATATTTTAAAATACTGAAATTCTTTAGTTTTCTCAATCAGTTCTGAAATTCAGTATCATAAAATAATTACAACACTCCCAGAAGGTGCTAACTGATCCAAATTGGATGTAAAATAATTAACTCCCAGCCCTTAGATGCCATGTCCTAAGTAAAAACTAATTAAATATATTACTTCACATGTGTTTTCAACATATAATGTAAATATCATTTTTATGTCTCAATCAAAAAATAAATTTCTCTGTTTTTATGTCTAAAATGTGGCAGATATTAATTGGCAATATTTAGAAAATATTGTGCTGAAACCATTATTCTTTCTTGATGGCCAGCTATTACGCCATAGTATTTTTTAAACCTATGGATAATACTAATAGCTGAGTATTTGACTAAACATTGAATCTTAATATTTTACCCACTTTGTACCAAGGATGATTTTGGATTTACTTGTATGTGAATAATATGATTTTTATAAGGTGATTTTATGTATAATTGAAAATATCTGCAAAACCTATTCAGCAAGGAACTTATATTTCTAAAGTTACACATGAATTAAAAATAAAACCTTAGGCATTCTACAACTATTTGTTTTCAGTTTGATGTATTTATAATTCAGATTGCCTGACTAATCCTAGCTATAGATACTGGTGTTAGGGTATTTGTAAAGTACTCAGCTGACAAATACAGAGTGTTGGTATTATTTCTGTTTGGAAGGCAAGAATTTGAGCTATTCATTTTGCAATCTGACAGTCATCAGTACAATTCCTCGCATTCCCAAAGCTTTTCATGTGGCTTCCTCAAGGACGGCTCTCATGTCTTAGCTACTGCAATGACAGATGGGATATAACATGTCATGTGATGGATAACTCTGGAGCCATAGTATTTAATCCTTCTAATACTAATAGCTACATTATCATAGAGATTTATGAGAATGTCAGTTTCAAGTTCCCAGTTCCATTCATGGGTTTTTAAAACTTCAGCTGCAAAAAACATGCATCCATCCCATTAATTCTAATTATCATGGTTCATCTTCTCAGCAGTTCTGCACTCCGGAACCTTTCAGTGCAAATTAACGTACCAAAAAAGTGTATTAATTAATATTTGTAGCTTTTAATTTCTGCAAGAGTGTTGTCTGGAAGCAGCTGGCAGTACAGGGCCTCTGCTATTGAATCTTTGCCAAACAAGAGCAGATGTAATTTTGTTATCTCTTGCTTAGTCATTTACGCAAATTAATTTGAACAATTAGCCTTTTACTGGTCCTTCATGAATCATGCAAAGAGGGATCTGACAAAAATTGCTAGTTGACAGAAAAGAATTGGTTAATGCTGTGCATTTTATGGGAAGGTAGTGCAGAGGGAAATTCAACATTGTTTTAGACTGCAGACAATTGCCTACATATCCTATTGTAAGATATACTTAGCACTTATAACCATATGTGATAATCTCCCTTAGTGAAGAATTAACCTGCATACTACTGAAGGTTGAATTCAGAGGGCTAGAATCATCCCTGGACTATCCAGCTTGAGCATGTCTTAATCAAGTATATATGTGCAACAGGGAAAAAAATCTTTGTTAAGAAACAGAAATTAATGAACTAATCTTTACTACTTTTAGGTCATAATTTTTATCTTCTTTTCCTTGAAATTTGTTTGAATATGTGTTAGTGTAATGAGATTTTTGTTATATATCAGATGCAATATACATGTATGCTTCTCTTGATAACTTTCTAAGGAATTGGAGATCAAGTATTCTTTTAAAAATGTTAAATTCAGAGTTATTCTATTTTGAGGATTTGTGTTATAGATGCAATATATAATTAACATAATATAGTTAAATTATAATTAAAAAGTACAAATCTAGTTCTTGTTCACAGAAAATTACTAATATCTTACAGGGTAAAATAACATAACATAATAAAATAAAACTGTAGTATTTTGATTTTACTTCATTTCCAATCTATTTTCTTTTGGGCATTTCAATGAGGTTAAGATGTTTTGCATCTAATTCTATTAGCAAGTGGTGATGCACTATTGTAATGGTAACTTAAGGCTTATATGAAAGTCTTTACAGAGGATTAATTTAGAAAAAATCTAGGAAATCCTCCTTGATGCACAGCAGAGGAGGGTGACATTTTGACATTTATTAATTTTAAACATGTGCATATATGTTGATGTAATCAAAACTGGATAAAATACTTGCATCTATTGTCTTGGCATCTCATTATAAATAAAATTGTGAAGTCTCAGACCAGTGCTTTAAGAAAAGAAAAATTCAAAAGCAATGGCATTTTTGTGGCAGTATCTGTTTCAACAACAAGAACAAAAAAAAATGGAACTTCAAAGTGAGCTGGCCTGGGATATGCTAATGAATTGTACACTGAAGTATGTTTTATTAAATCCAAGTTACTGATCCCTTAACAGGTTAAAAAAAACCCATCATTTTTAATCACATAAACAAATCAAGCTGCCAAGTAATTATTTCCTAATCAATACTTGGATCCATAGTGAAGCAATGCATTTTCACATATGATTTCTGTGAGTCCCAGAGTAACAAACTTTAAGTCAATTATTTGAAATATTTTAAATTGTCATTTATAGAACATCTTACATTGTCTCCCTGCTGGCTTTATTGAAATAAATTATTTTACACTAATACTCTCAGTATCTTACTTATGTAACTGTAACCCCTCTTTATATCACATTTATAATAAAATAAAATACAATTAAAAAAAGAGCTTTAGGGAAGATGTAATAAGAAATCAGTCTTGTTCTACTTGAATGACATAAAACATTTTAGAATAAAATTTGCTTTAATATATTTTGTTTAAAGATCTGATATGTCTCATTGACTAGTGACAAATTTTAAACATTTTAAAAAGAAAACAATGAACTATACACTAAAAAAATCACCTCCAATGTAATTTTTTTTCACAACAACTGAAGTTAATCTTTTGATCTATTCTGTTCTTATCTTAAAAAAATCACCTTGGCAAAACTAGATAACACCAAAACTTCTTTGGTTATTATATGTAACTTTATATTAAATATTTAAATAAATGTATAGCTCTTAATTTATTTGCCTGCTTTTAAATGATTGTATATTAGTGTATTTTTGTTTACTTATAAATAATAAAATAAGCATTCTTACTCATAGAATATTTGTACATTTTAGTTAATTTTTTGAATTTTTGAGTTCAATGATTTGAGATCTGACACATATTGTTTCATTCATATCCAATTTAACTATATTTTCTCTAGAAATAAGAGTTGAATAGTTATATCTCCAAAGGCATCAAATATTGTCAGTAAGATAATAATAAGCAATCTTATAAGTAGACTTAAAAGTAATATGTTCTTATATGCTTGACTCATTAAAATTGAATATTTTCAGGGCTGGGATTGTGGCTTAGTGATAAAGTGCTTGCTTGACATGCATGAAACCATGGGTTAGATCCCTCAGTACCACATACCCAGAAAAAGCTGGGAGTGGTGCTGTGGTAGAGCCCTAGCCTTGAGCAAAAAATACTCAGGAACAGTGCCCAGGACCTGAGTTCAAGCCCCAGAATTGGCAAAAATTAAAATTAAAAAAAATTAAAAAGCCTTAAAACTTTTCTCATTTTGAGAGTTATAACACTTGATTTAAAGTGTTTTGTGAATACTCTTTGAATACATGCTATTAATAGGAATAAGTAATATGTTTGATATAAATAAATCTGATTCTGTAGTTATATTATTGCAATTTAACATTGGCACAAAATAGCAATAAGCTCATATGCCACCAGAATTAGGAATTTATTTACTTATTTAGCTAAATCTTTTTTTGAGAAAACTGTTCTTTATTGTGCTGCTCATTTATCAAATTTAATTTATATAATAATATATTGTAAAATTATATAATTACATTAGAAATTGAGCCATAGAGAGATAGTCAATTTTTTGCCTTTACTAACTTATAATACCATATAGTTACCTGATGTTTACTTGTCTTATTTTTACATGAGAGAATGGCAAATATTCTTGGTTTAAAAACCATTAAAATCTAATTTTCCCAAATAAAACACCAACAAATTGTTCAGAAAAAAAATAAAAATTTTAAACTAAACTTGCCAAAGCAATTTAGTATTTATCTTTGCTATTCTGCAACCTGAATCCTCAAAAGATATACATTATTGTCACATCAATTTGTAATGCTACTCTTCATAGTATGGTTTTAGGTTCATTTGACACAATATTTATGATGGTGATAACAAAATATTAAAAGGGAAATAGAAAGGGCAAAAACCTTCAGTTTTTTATGTGAAATAAGAGGAAATTCTGACACGTATCTAATAATAAATGCAAGTATTTTTAATGCTGTAGAGGCAAATATATAAAACATTCAATGTTAAGGAGATGAATATGACCCTAATTATCTACATAAGACCAATTTTTATACTGAGATAATTATAGTTATAGTTATACTTAGCATTTTATATGCTTTAGAAAAATAGAATATTTCACACTTTAATGTAAGTGCTTTTCAGATTAGAAAAAAGTATTATAAATATACTCTTATTCAATTATTTGGAGAAATTTATAATTTGTCTAATCAGTTTTCTATGTTGAGTAAATTATGAGCAATACTAAAACACTTATTGACAAACCTCAGTGTTTATTCATCATCATATTCTTGAGCTAAATGCATTTAGTTGATTTTTATCCTGTCTGATTGAAGGCAGGTTTTATAATGTTTACAACTCATTCTTATCAAAGAATACCAAAGGAATTCTGATCTGTAATCCCTCTTACACGAGATGACTGGCTTCACATAGTTTAAAATGTTTGGGTTTGTTGTTATCAAATCTGTAACTAGTGTTCCTGGTAATGTGTATTGAAACTACATTTATAGTTTACTTCATTGCTGGGTACTGACTAATCAGTAAAAAAAAAATTCCCCTAGTACATATATACTAAAAGACACAAAGCTAGTCTTTGTAATTGAATGTATCAGTGGTAAACTTGGCTGGAGCTTGATTAATAGTATATTAAAATCAGAGTTTTCTTGGTAAATGCTAGATGAGGAGTTTTGGGTAATTTACTTGGTTAAAGGGAAGCCTTTAAATGTTAATCATGGAAGTACTTCAGTGTCATTAGGAACTGAAGGGACAATGGAGTGTGCTGGCAAGGTCTCTGAATTGTGTTTCCCAGATGCTCCTCTGTAGAGCTACTGAGAGCCAAGCCTAGGCTGCAATTGAAAAATCTTTTGCTCCCCATGACTTTGATTGCTATTATTGTAATTTAATATTACACAGAGTCTTAAGGTAAAGTAGTTCAATGAAATCGGAGGAGATAATTCAAGGGGTGGCGGTGGGGGTGAAGAAAGGACAATTGAAATGCTCTACAAATTATTCCTGAAAATTGTTTTATAACTGTATATCCTTCCTTTACTGCAGTGGAAGAAAAGCAGAATATTCAGGTAAAGTGCTAAACTTAAAATGAGCAACAGACAGAAATGGAAAACTCTGTTCCATTTTTTTAAATGCTCCAAACTATTATTATCTTTCTAATTTTATTTTTTTTAATTTCCAAGTTTTTATTTTGTAGTAATTGAATGTTGCAAAAATAGTACATGGTATAATATTACTAAGCAGACTACAGACTCTATGGTCACCAAACTTTACATGCATTTTTGTATATATAGATTTATACAATTTTAACACAGGTACAGATTCACACACTCAACACTACAATCAATATGCAAAACTTCCATCAACACAAAGGAACTTCTTGTATATTCCTATAAAGTTATACATATGCCATACCTCTTTCATTTCCTATGCTCAGAAACCACTAATCTGATCTAATTTAATTTAATGTCAAGATGGGGTACAGAAGAGTTACAATTACACACATAAGGTATTGAGTAAATTTCTTTCCAATTATTATTTACATTAGTTGCAAGGTGAGAAATGTAAGTGGAAGAATCTTTTCACATTTATAGTATTTGTATAGTATTATTTGTATAAAATATGAAGTACATAAACATTACAAGTTTTATCCAAATGAGAATAAAAACATGCAATTGGTTATTGTGAACATTTTATATTAGTCACAATATACTGTAAAATTATTTGATTTTCCTTCAAAGTTGAGTGCACATCATTTCCTGTGTAAAGGAATCTTAGTCAACGTAAATACAGTTTGGAATAGATAAAAAATAGAGCCAATGTTAAAGTAGGAAAAATCTTAGAAATGAATGAATCCAGTAACAACTACTTTACCAATTAGCAAAAACAGAGAATCACACTACCTGTTGAATATCATACAACTTAAACAAGACTCACCTTACAGAACACCCAGCACAGTCTACAAGGTTGGGGATTCTTTTATGTTTGACTTTTCTAAAGAAGCAGTTTTCAATGATTTATGCAGCTCATTTCTAGAAAGTGGGATAGAAGGTTTGTGAGACTTGGAAAAGGAATTGGAATAAGTCTAAGAAACTAACCCATTTATATTATTCAGTGGTGGAAGTCATTGCATGCTGTGTCCCGTACTAAAACAATTCTTCCCATCTTTCTAGCTGCTTTCAAATATATAGTAGCTTTTCCTATTTCCACGATATAACCCCAGTTTTCACTGCATTTGATGTTGGTATAATTTGGGGAGGGGAAGGGAAAAAACAAATAGTTTAAATAAGGATACAGGTTGACCCATTGCAACAATGAAATGTACAAGACACTATGTCAAAAAATGAACTTTACAATTTAAGCAAGGGGCCAGGAGAGTGTAGTTGTGGAGATGGGAGAGAAGGGATGGTAGGGGATAAACAAAGGAGGAGGCAACAATGCTTGATAAGAAATGTACTCATTACCTTGCTCATGTAATTGTAACCTCTCTGTACAGTATTTTCACAATAAAAAACTTATTAAAAAAACAAGGGGAACCAAGGTAGTTTATTTTCAAAGTAGTTATCAACAAAGTATGATCCATTTAAACACAGATCATTCTTGCTCTTTTAATCAGTAGCTATAAATATGTGATGCAGTAGACTTTAGGAAAACAATAACATGCTTTTCAATACAATATGCAAGCAAATTTTAAAAAATACATGTGATGTTGACAAATGCTGAGAAACTAATATACTATCTAATCATATCTTGATTATCTTATATTAATTGTTATGTACTTGTTTATTTTGGTGTAGAAACATTTGTGTAGAAACATAAAAGAATGCAAAAGTTGCAAATATGGTTAAAAATCTTTTGTTTATTACAGAAATGACCTTGTATTCTCTTTCCTTTTTTATTGTAAGGATAATGTACAGTGGGGTTATAGATATATAAGTAGGGTAATGAAAATATTTCTTGTAGAATGTTGTTACCCCTTCCCTTGTTTTCTCCCACTTTCCCTCCCCCCTGATATCTCTCACCCCCAAGTTGTAAAGTTCATTTCCAAATAGTGGCTTCTGAATATCGCTGTTGTATTGGTTCACTGTCTCACCACTTTGTTATTCCCCTTCCCTATCCCAAATCAGATAAACATATATACAAGACACAGGATATCAAAATAAAAAACAGTGACAACAGGTGATAAACCAAAGAAGAAAATGAACAAAGGAAAAAAGAAAAACTCCACATTCTGCACTTATATATCATTGCTCTCATGTCCTTTTGTCTTGAATAATTTGAATACTTTCTTCATGGCCATTATGCAACCATAAAAACTTGGAAATTAACCTCAATATTTGAATGTCATTTCCTATTCAGAGGATCCAGGTTGGAGTAAGCAGTGTATTTAGTGATATTACTGTAGTCATCTGCAGCCAAGAACAGTTCCTCAATTTACAACTTCATGATTGTGACACTTTTGAATATTATAGGATGTTTACATAATTTTCTAGAATTTGTATCGGTGCTTCTAATTAGATTCAAGTTATACATCATTAGAAGAATATCAAAGAACTGATGCTGTGCTTTCTCCCTGTATCCAACTGAATAGCTCATGATTTTTGTGCTTTTTTTTTTTTTACTTATAATGCTAATTGTTTGAACAGAATGGTATTTGCCAAGATTCCTGATCCAAACATATCTCTCTTACACACACAGACACACAGATGACACACATACATACATACACACATACATATCTTGTTATCCATTAATCATGTTAAACAATAATCAGAGACTTCTTTGTGAATCCTGTCAGTCCTCTGAACTATTTTTAATCTTCAGAATTAATAAATATTCAGTAGGAAAGTGCTTTCAAATGATGTCATAGGTTTCTCAGAATTTTATTAGTTATTGTTCATTTGTATCTTGATGAAATCTTATATTACTCAATGGCTTCTAGTAGATTACTGTCAAGGTGATGGGCAAGTTGTCGTGATTAATAAATTGATGCATTAGAATCTTCCAAACTCTTTTATGTGCATTTTTTACTTATTACCATCATTCTTTGGACAATTTCTTGTTTCTTTTCTTTGATGAATTAAGATACTTTTCATGTGTTATTTTTCTGCTGTAATGTTTAAAGTGGCTATTTCTGGATGGGCATGCATGCCTGTGAGGGTACAAATACAAATATGTTATACATATTCCAAACTAAACAACTGCAACAATTCTAGTCCATTACCACAGTTTATTCCAAATTTTTATTTTTTCATTTTTGTAAATCACTTCTTATCCAGTGGGAAAACCCTCCCTTCCAATATATTTAATTGATTAAGTCCCTGTATATATAGAAAGAAAAGAGACTGATGACTGAACTTGGCTACATCTTTTCCTGGCATAGAATCTTTTAGACTATAGCTGACCTCCAGTACATCACAATGTACAACCTGCCTCAGTTTCCTACTGGTACCTGACACCACATGCTAGAAAACCCCTTCTCAGTGATGCCTTTGTTACCTTGCTTGGTCCTCCATGAGGAGTTCTAGAGTCCTACCTTTCTACCTCATACCTCATACCTCATACCCTCCCAAGTCCAATGCACACTTTTTTTTTCTCTATCTCTACATAAAGATTTTAGAACTGAAAAATTTTAAAAGAAGTACTAAGATAGAAAAAGGAAGAAAAAATAACAGAATAGCAAAGAATGAAGAAGAGGAGAATTTCTATATGTGCATCAATTTATCTACTCATTTCTCCTAATTAGGGCCACTTTAGCATATGGTTCATTACTTTTTGCTCACCCTAAGAGCTATTTGGAAAAGCTGCCCTCTTTTTTATGAGTGTGCTAATGATACGGTTTCTTTCAGAAATCTGAGACACAGAAAATTAAAATTAATAGATAACAAAAAAGGTTTAGCTTTAAAAGGAAAAGGTAAAGTTGAGAAAATATTACTGATTATTAGCTTGGTGATGATATGTGAAACTATCCAGAGCTGAGAAAGAACATTCATACTTGAATGAAGGACAGAAATATAAATAGCAGTTCCTTTTTATTGTAATAGAGGAAGATTATCACTTAAATAATAGTAGTCAATTATTCTAGTTCCCTTAAGACTCTTGATTAGGTATGATATGCTTGGAGAACAATCCTCCAGCCATCCAATCACAATTTCTACAACCTTATATTCTCTAAGTTTCCATTAGATGAATGAGTTAGGATTCTTTTTTGGAGAATTTATTGACCTAAGAGATAGGACAGCTAGTTCCTAGTACTGTCAAAATTGTCCCCTATTAAATTATGACTATATGTAAGAGACAGCTAGAACAGAAAATTAAGTTATTGTCAGAACACAAAATTTACTATTCACTTGAAGAGAAGTTCTCCTAACTTCTTGTTCCACAATTCAAAATTCTATTTACATAGATGTTTAGAATTAAGAGTGGCCAAGTTGAGTGTATACATGAGACAGCAGTAGCATTTTCTACCTTGATTTAAAATATCTCATATAAGAAAGGAGATAGACTTTATCATTCAGTGTTAGAGGTCACTAGATGCAAGGTGTAATTTCCATTTTTACCAAATTTAACCCTTAAGCTGACACAGCCATTTTTAGAAAAACAAACAGGGAAATTGAATGAGGTTTCAATGTGACAACTATCCTAATTGAAATGGTTCATAGAGAACCATTTTTATCTTAATTACCTTTACTTACTAACTTTTGGAATAAATATATTGGTATAAAATGTTTCTAAAGGTTTTTTGTGTACTTTCTTTAGAGGAGTTACAAGATTTTTGTCTTGAGAATTTCTTAATTCTCTCCACAAACTATAAGTTGCACAATATTTTACTCATGTTAATTCAGTGCTCTGATTCCTCACTCTTCACTTGTTCCTTATTGTGTGCTATTATGACTGAAGAGAACAATAGAGAAATGTGTCCAAGTATGCTGAGTGTAGCATGATAGCAGGATATGTGCATGAACACATGTATACTGGATGGAAAGTGCTGCTAAACACAAATACTGATTTCAATAACACTCAAGTTTTAGCATAGAAAAACAGGAGAAAAGTAAACAGAAAGACAAGTAACCTGATGATAAAACAGGGAGGGTTCAGTATCTTTTTGCATAACTTGTAAGCAATGTCCATTATGCTGATATAGGACTAAAACTTGGGATAAAAATCTATCATTTTAATCTATTTCACACTTAATGATTGATAATACTTGAAGGTTTTGCATGTTGGGATAAAATTAGAATCTTTTTTGTACCTGTATGCTTTTAGATAAATTCAGTGTTAGGCTTCTTTCAGATGATAATATGTTTATAGGTTTTTTGAACAATGTGAAAATGATTATCAGTCATTTGGCAGTTGATAAAATTATATTTGGAATTTCAAAGTGTTCAGATGTTCTTGGCCATAGACAATTACAAACTTCTTCCAATTATTTATATTAAGGGGTGAAATATAGAGCACATGAAAAACAAAATTAAGAAAGTTTTCTGATTGGGAAATAAGATTCATTGCATCTAAGAAGTAAAATTGGGATTTGGGTACTTCACATTAGAGCAGATCATTTAAAAAACCAATTATGAAGAGGCTAGAAAAGTTTGGAGTAGGCTAGATAAATTATTTGGAAGGCTTCATGCTCATCTGCCGTGGTGTAAGAATCAATTTGGCTGATAGGAAATGAATGACTTGTATTTGATATCTGAACTTTTCAATCAGCATTTTCTGTACATGGTTTCTCATTACGATAATGACTAAAGGATTAATTATCACCATGAGAGCGGTGATAATGGCACTTTGAACTGTACTTGTCACTATACCACAAAGGCTATTACTTTTTAAAAAATATTTTAAGAAAGCTATGTGCATTTGGAAGCATTTGATTTACTTGGTGAAAGTGATACTATTAAGTTATTGGAGTTAAATGATGGGAAGACAACATTTAAAAAACACTACTTTCGTATTGGCCATTCTTTCACAGTTTTAATTGACCAGTTAAAGCAGAGAATAATTAACATTATCAGTGGAACTGCTTATGTCAAATGGATAGTCCAATTAAAATATTTGCTAGTTTCTTCTAAAAATCTCTACCCTGGCAGATAGACTGTTGTAAGGAATAATATTGCTAATTACCTATCGAAAACAATATCCTTCACTAGCTCAAGTGCGACAGATTAGATGTTAGGCATTTAATGAGAATGCTACAGCATAGTGGATTTTAATTTTAGGTTATTGGATACATGCATGGTAGACGATGATATAATTGAGAAATGACTATGTTACTAATTGATACTAATGGAAGCAAACTGTAGAATTTTTTTTAGATATCATCCTTTTTATAGGGGCTAGAAACAATGTTTATTAAGCTAATCAGATTAATTACATAGAATGATTTTCTTTGTTTTTCTTCTAGAATGGTCCATATTTGCCATAATAAAGAAGGCTGCAGAGTTGAATGGTTAGAATTCTGAAAGACTAGGCACATTTATTTTTTAATTTGTACAATGCACATTACGGAAGAACGATGGGAAAAAAACAACAACTGAAGAGACATAAATGAATACTGTTCTTCAACCTGCCATTTTTCTTAGGACAGCTTATTAACCCATCTGTGATTTTGTTTCTTTGTCTGTTTATGTGAATTTCTTTAGGAGTTCTCAAGCTCTCTTGACCTCATCACACCATGAGAAAAATATTTTACTCTGTACACTGCTGTTTTTATATGTATATAAAAAGGGGAAAAAGTTTTCCAAAGTACTTTTCTTACTGCATGAAATGCACACTGACTTTATTGCTTTCTTAAAATGCTAGTTGTAATCACTAGCTACTAGTTTATGGTACATAGGAGAAAACCCCTGGTTAGAGGTCTTTGAGAATGGCCCAGAGTGTGTGAGGGCAATAAAGGATGATAGGAGTCCAGGCTTACTACCTCATGTTTATAACTGTAGCCCCTCTGTACATCACCTTGACAATAAAATTAAAACCCAAACCAAACAAAACCAACCAAACAAACAAAAAAACTCACCAGTCTTTCCTGCAGTGCACAGCAGCATTCATGTAAGAAAACGAGTTAGTGGGGTTTTGAGAGTTATATCCAAGTGAAACAAATGTATTTTATTCTTCTTCAAGCATCTTTTGTAAATTTTTTGTCTCAACTAAAAACTAAAAGTTTAAAAATAATAACCCAAATGGGAAATAAGTCACAGTAATTCTGATGCCAAAAAGATATGTTTAATTTTTGACATGCATTTTAGCTAATTTTTATGGATATATGTATATAGCCTCATAACATTTTTATTAATGTGTTGACTATTTTTCCTTAAATATTATTTTATGGTAGGATTTTAATAGCTATATGTCATCATAAATTATTATTGTAGGATGTTTTTGAAACTAGTTATATTAAAAGGTATCTCAAACACAATAAATATGATTGCTTGGTTGTCAGAGTAACCATTGGCTATTTTAGGCTACGTTAGTGAACTATGGTTTTCTTTTAAAGATAACATGAGTAAAGCCTTAAGACCTAGTACTGTTTTTTTCTGGTTAAAGGGTGTAGATATAAATTCCAAGATGTACATGAAACACCTGGATAAAAATAAAGTATAAGTTATTCAACATAATGGAAACTGTTAAAAGGCTGAAGAAACTGTGAGGGTTCACAAATATCAAGCTGATGTCATTGAGTTGCTTGAGCAATGAAAGATGAATGATATCTGATCATAACTCCTTTCCTGAAATGAACATCCTAAAAAAGTTACCACAGCAAATGGCCTTGGCCTCAGGATGCTACAAGCTGATAGTGAATCAATTAATGTGTGTCTTCAGTCAAATAATGTGTATCCTCAATATGAGTGATATATAATTAACTCATATATTGCATATACCTACTGGTAGTATTTTCTATTAACATATGAAGACTGTATTAATAAATGAGTTAGAGCCTTACCAGAGAAACTGAGTTTAGCATGTGACTCTCTAAACTTCTCATGGCTTTTCTATTTATATACTAGCAATTAGTACCATACATTTTGACATTTGTTGCACTAACAACTATTCAGGCAAAGAAGAGTAGATTTATCTTGTTTGGACTTACATATTTATCTTAATTCCAGGAATATTATTTCCTCCAACTTGCTTAGCTGGTTTTCTAGACACACTTCCAGGACAAAGTTTCCTAACAGTTGACTTTTTTCTATCACTCTCTTTTATTATTTTTAAATAAGTTTTTTATTGTGGAAATACTGTACAGAGGGGTTACAGTTACATGAGCAGGGTAATGAGTACATTTCCTATCAAACATTGTTACCTAATCCTTTGTTTTTCCCCTACCATCCCTTCCCTCCCACCTCCACAAGTACACTCCCTCCTTCCCTCCCTCCCCGCCACCCTGCCTAAATTGTAAAGTTTGTTTTTAAACATAGTGTCTTGTACATCTCATTGTTACAATGGGTCAACCTGTATCCTTATTTAAGCATTTTGTTTTTTCCCTTCCCCTCCTCAGGGGCACCGACATCAAAAACAGGGGTTATACC
>NW_012267221.1:150207-194390 GCF_000151885.1 Dipodomys ordii | reverse complement strand
AAGAAGAAGAAGAAGAAAGAAGAAGAAGAAGAAGAAAGGTTCAGAGCATTTAGGAAAAAAAATTCCCTGTCTCTGCATGAGTACTTTGTACATATGATAGCCTATAAAAGATCATCATAACTGAGTAAGTGTCATTGGATGGATTAGTGAATATATATTGTAGCTGAAGTATTTCTTCTTTGCTCAATTACTTTATGTAGCAGCTTGTAGGAAAAGAAAGCAGCTTATTTTATATTACCTAAAACACCTAGTATTATTTGTATCACAATATTATTTGTATCACAAATAATATTTAATAAATAAGCTGTGAAGAATGAAATTAGCAATAATATTCAAAACAAAGTATACTCTTAGAACAAAACACATTTATAGCAATTGAAGAAATATATAAATTTCAGGGAAATTGTTTCCTATAACAAAAGAAATCATTGGCCTTTGAGAAATTGATCTTCAAATGTTTACTCAATTATTTATACCCACATACATAACTATTTAGACATAATATGTGTATTTATTTCTTTATATGAAATAAGTATTGAATTTTATATTGATTTTTTTGTAGAAAGTAAACTATAAGTGTGAAACTTCTCTGAACTTCAGGGCAGTTTAAATAGTTGCAACACTCTGAGATGTTGTTCCCAGAATAAATACATTTTGGCACTGGATTGGAATCAGAATTAAGACCTTTATATTCTGAGTAATTATCAGTATTTAGTAGTGTTAGCAGCTTGACCCTGAATTTTGTGGTCTCTTCTCGAGACTATGTATAGATATTTGTGTCGAACAGTGTCTAACCAGTGTACAATAGATTGTAAATTACAGGGAACACATAATAGAGGCTGTGGAGCAGCTTGGGCAATGGGATGTGCATCTGAAAGTTGATGAGGGTGGGTGATGCTAAGAGGATACTGAACTGGCCTTACATGCTTTGCTCAATGTGATAAGTTGTAAATTCTCTTGAATTTTCTAATTCCTGAAAGTAAGTTAAAACATAACCTATATTGTCTTTTAAATAGCCTCAGTACAGGATAGCGCCAGAGTGCAATCAAACATTTAAGATAAGTTGAGGGCCACATTGCAGTTTTAACCCACGTTGTCTTTGTCTAACTGGTGGGCTACTTAAACTCAAGATGAAATAAATTTCATTTATGTCACAGAGCTGATAGCAATTACTTTCTTGAAAATATGGAATTCATAATTAAAACTTTCCTTAAATAAAATGTTTTAAAAATGTAACTAGAAGAGACATGCAGTTCCTAAGATGTGAGTGCTGTAAAATGATAGGTTCAGTCTAAAAAAGCATAGGGAACAAAATTCTGAAAAGGCATGAGTATGGAAACAAGATGTTCTTTTCATTGTTTTGTATATATGAATCACAATTCTTGATTATAAGAAAAGAATTATAGGATATATTGAAAATATACATAAAATTTAGTTATATTGCATTGCATGTTTTATAAACAATTTGCTTGCCTACATGCTGCCTTCAGAAGTCATGCTATGTTTCAAGTTTGTGAAATGTGCTAAACTTTCTTTCTATTTCATTCCACTAGTTAAATTACTCTGAATTTGACTAATTTGGAATGAGAAGACAATGGAAGACTATTCATTGAAATACACTTAATTGAACTTCTGATTCAACAGCTATATTTCATCTCCCCACACTTTCCTCCTCTCATTTTTCTATCTTCCTCATGGCTATATTTTATCATTGTCCTTGTAGCCATTATTTATTCATCCAGTTACTCCTTCTTTCTGTGCCTTCATTTTTCCCTTGTTGCTTTCTCTTTTTCTTCAGCCAACCTTAATTTCAATGATATGTTCTCCATTATCTTGCTTGCTTCTTGCACACTATAACTAAGCATGATCATAGAAAAAAGAGAGAGGACGAAACTGAGCTAACACTTTGGTTCACCTAGTCTATCAACTAACTGGATCCTCCCCATTCGTCTGGGTTGTTAGACTTCAGTCCATCCAGGTTTGTCTGGAGTTGCTTATAGTCGAAGAAAATCCCAAGGCAGCTGGACATAGAGATTTTCCATTCTCTTCAAACCTTTTCACCTGGGAAAAGGACATTGCTTATATTGTTGACTTTGCATGTTCACAGATTTGCAATTATATTTACTATTACTCTAAGCATCTTAGAGACATTTCTGATGGAATAACTTTATTTGCAATATTACTAAGTTTCCTTTTGAAGAGAGATATAGTCTCTATTTCAAAGTACATTGCACTGGGGCCAGAAACTGGTGGCTCAAGCCAGTATTCCCAGCTATTCAGAAGGGTGAGATCAGAGGTTTGTTGTTCAAAGTCAGCCTGGGCAAGAAAGTCTGTGATACTCTTATCTCCAATTAATCACAAGAAGTAAAAAACAAATCTTTAAATAGGGATATAGGTGGATCCATTGCAACAATGAGATGTATAAGTTGTTATGTCGAAAAATGAACTTTACAACTATGGCCAGGGGTGGGGGGTGGAGAGTGGGGAGGTGGGGGGGGTTGAGGGGGTGGGAGATGGGAAGGGGTGGGAAGGGGAAACAAAGGAGGAGGCTACAATGCTTGATAAGAAATGTACTTATTATCTTGCCCATGTAATTGTAACCCCTCTATACGGTATTTTCACAATTAAAAAAAAAGTCAGAAATGAAGCTATGGCTCAAATGGTGGTGCTCAAGAGTTGACCCAAAAAGGCTCAGGGACTGTGCTCAGGCCCTGAGTTCAAGCCTCAGGATCAGCACACAAGTACATACCTACACACACACACACACACACACACACACACATAAGTGAATTGCACTGAGAAGAGATCATGATAATGAATCAAGGAAGGTTTGCTTTTTTTTAAGAAGGCTAACTGCTGTATAGTAAAATATATTCTGTATTTTCCATTTTTCTTTTTTAACAGAACTAATTTAGTACCTCTAAGATAAATATTGCATTGTCATCTTACTCAAATAAATAATTTTCCTTTTATGTACTGTAATTATATTGGCTTCCTTCTTCACATTCTTGCCTACCTCAGTGTATAGATAATTCTTGCTTGGTAATTGTTACTTAACTTTTTTAAAAACTATATATAGCACTACTTATTGTAATAGATTTTAATTTAAATATGAACTGCTGAATTCCATTTCTTGATGAATCTTCAGATTTGGCTTTTCAAATAAAAATTCTCAAAATAAAATAGACTTATCTTTGGCACTTTCTCAATTCTGATGAATAAAACATTATTTTGTACGTCTTTTCCTCAGATAATTTGCTCTGCACCTGGCCAGGTTCATCATGGCCAGTTATCTAACATGGTGATCGCTCTGCTTCTGGTGAGTACTGGAAAACCTACTGCAATAATTTGTTGGGAAAAAAATGGAAGGCGCTTATTATGTTGTTTGATCCACTTTAAAAATGTTACAGTTAAATTATTTTGAAGCTATCTAAGAGCTATTCTACTTTCATCAAGTCAGAATTAGAGACCCTGAAGGAGATCACAGAGCAGTAAAATGATGGGAAAAGAAATAGCCTCCTAGGTGTGCACCTCAGGATACAACAGTGAGGAAGATAGCAATTTTCCTAGAATCCTGGTTTCAGACAAGGCGGCAGCACAGAGGCATGGCGTAATAGACATCTTTAGCATCAAATTTTGAGTTTGGTTAATCTCCAATTTTTGGTTCATTCAATAATAAATAATTTTTTATTAAAGGTACAGGGTTGTGGGTAATCATATAGAGATATAAACTGAAGAAAAAGTATATCTCTACTGTGTGTAGTATAAAGCAAAAAACAATAATGGCAAAAATAAATGAAATTCCAGACTGGTGATAAAGACAGGAGATTCCAGAGATTCCAGATAAAATATGGGTAAAGAACAGAAGTCATATTTAGAGGAAGAGATTTGTCATATACACGAGCAAAGGCAACAGTAACAGTAGAAGTTATTCTGAGGGTCTTTTTATGCCATGCTAAGGGATGTTGCTGCCATTGCTAATGACTGAACCTAGAGCCTGAGGTGGGTAGTCAAGTACTTAATCACTAATGGTATTCTCTAGCTTTTTTCCTTTCTTTTCTTTTTTTCACCTAGTGCCCCATTAATTTTTCCAGGTCAGACTTTGAATTTATTATCTTTGTGTCTGCTCTTTTTGTGTAGGTGGGATTTTAGACCAACAATGGCTAATGCTAAGGAATTTTATGGGTGAGGAATAATAATTCATGTCTGTTTAGGATTTTTTGTAACTTAGAAGATAATGGGGAGATTGTATTAAACAGAGGAGAAATGGGACAGTGATATATTACAGACTGTGTAAATAATTAATACAAACCATGCATTTGCTATGGGTGGGTCAAATAAATAGAACAGAGACCGTTCCTTATGTAATTGACATGGACACTTTAAAATAGTTGTTTGTAGTTTTTTAAAAAATGAATTTACTACAAACAATGTTTAGTATATTAAAGTTTAAAGTTATTATAAACTCCAATAAAGTAAATGGATCAGCTGTCTTCAAGTTTTGTTATGTATCTAATATGATAAAATGAGAATATGCTTTCATGATTTTATCAATGTACAAAGATAGAAAGGAAATTGTAAAGTACATATTTCTTTATTCTTGATTTTCCTCCCAGATCATTGATTTCCATGATTACATCATTCAATTTGTGTTTAATCTGGATTTGAAGACCAATGTGCTGAGATGCTAGAAAAGGCAGTTATATTTATTGCAAAAGTTGTCTGGATTCTTATAATTTCATTTTGAAATACCACTTAGCAAATAGATGTCATGAATTCTCCTCAACTTAGTGATAATTTAGCTTTAATTAAAGATATAACTGTATATGTTCACAAATAAAATAAAATTTAAAAAAAGATATAACTGTATTTATTCAATATACATTTACTGTGTTCTGCTATATGTTGTGTGATAGTAGATCATACAGAAGTACACAGTATTTTATATTATAAATCGCTTTAACAATGGCAGATTGGACAATATTTTTTAAGAGTACAGAGATGGTAATTTAGGTTAATCAATAAAAATTTGCTATTTGTTCTGTTTACATAAAGGAAAACATTTTGAAGTTTATAATATTAACAATTATTTTAAAGATTAGGAGATATAAGAAGCATATTCAGTAAAATATTATTTAAAATACTGTTCCATTTTAATTTTAGTTCATATTTACATTTTTACCTTTGCTTTCAGTCATATTTCCATGAATACTTAATATCCCTAAAATCATACTGAACATATTTCTATATTGTTTTCATGATAGTTTGAAAATATTTTAAAATTATAAAATCTATTTGAATAGCTCATTTAATTTTAAATAGTCAAATGTATAGTGTACACGAATAGGACTTACATTTTAGGAGTCAATTGTATAAAGTACTTGAATAGGGCTTACATTTTAGGAACTATTGAGATCAAAGACTTGGCTTATGTAAAATAATTTTTGATATTTAACACTGAATAAATTTGATTTTTATGCCTCTGTTTTTTTAAAAAATAAATTCTTGCTCAAATTATAATAAAAAATTGATTACATATTATCCGAGAACATTGTACAAAGTCCATACCAACATGCAGACCAATACAGGGACTAATGGTTTGTATTTTTCTTTTTATATTTGCTTCACTACTATTTCATAGATGTTTTTCTATAATTTTCTCTATGAATTGTAAATTAATACTATCTTGTCTATCATCTCAGCTTGCTAGTGCTTTTGTTCATAAAATGTATTTACATTAAATATTATCTTTTTAGAAATGAAAATCTTGTTTTAATATTTTTAAAGAAATTGTCATTAAAATGCATAATATCTCTAAATTCTTCAGCACCATGAAAAGACAGGTTCATTCATGGAAAGAATTTCTATGTGGTACTTGCTTTTAATGAATATCAAAATCATTTTCACTCTTTTCCCTAGTATAAATTGTGGATAAATTGTGATTAAGCCTAGATTAAATTCAAACATTACTTTAAAAAATCTGGTGTAATTTATGCCCTAGAAATTATGAGAAGTTATTGATTACTTACAAGGACTTTCCTAATTGACGAATGGTCTTTTAAATAAACAGAGCTCAGAATGTTCCACTTGATTTCTGCATTCTATTTATAATTAACAAAGCAGTTTGATTTATATTGCAAGTTGAGTATTAGGAACAAGCATCCAATTACAATATGCAAAAAGCTTTTCATTACCTCTCCTGTAAGGAGATAAGATTGAAAAGTAAGAATCTCAGTTGAGAGAAGCACATGTTATTCTGTATGGTAGTGTCTCCAGTTATCCTATCACTTGAGAAGGAGAGGCTGGAGGATGCTAGATTCAAGATGAAACACAGATGTATTGTTAAATTTAATCCATGTTCACATTTTTAGACAACATCTAAATTAAATGTGTGTGTGTGTGTGTGTGTTTGTGTGTGTGTGTGTGATAGAGAGAGAGAGAGATAAGAATTCATTATAATAAGATCTTGGGGAAGTCTCCATGTAATTGGTTATTCCCTTTTGCTTTTCATTCAATTTCTTCCATCTACCCTCTATTTTCTTTCTCCTTGCCATTCAAATACACACATTTCCAACTAAACAACTATAATAACATCACAAGCATTGATTGCTTAGTAGCAATTGTGCATTTAGAAGTGTCATAGCACTGTTATTTGCTTAGTTGTGCCAAATATTTCAGTCTGCCTAACCGGACTTACTTTCCATCCTTCTCTGCCTCTGCTGGAGCTGGTTGTCTGACTAGCTCATATAAATGACATGGTATTTTGGTATTTGCTTAATTATAGACAAAAGAAAGGTAAAAGAAATAGAGCGTAGGGTATTAATTTCCCTAAGTGAATTCTCTATGAGGTCACTTGCCTCAATTTCAGATCCCTTTTCCTCAATTTTTGGTCATTCTCTGTGATTCTGACTCTACTGCTTTAAGCAAGATTCCTACTCTAGCATGTATGCTGACTATGGTACTGCTGCTAGTAATGGAATCATTGTGTACTTCTGAGCAAGTAATACTTCATAATTATTGTTTTCTATCTAGTTTTTAACTTTCCCATTCTGGTAATCAACTAACTAAATATGTATTACTCTGTAACAAATAATCTTACAATTTATGAATTAAAAAAAGTAATAAATGACTATTTTCACAGTTTCTGTGGATGAAGAATTCCAAAGTAGCTTGGTTGGTTAAGGTTGAGAAAATGATTCATTGGTCATAAACATGTTTGAATATGAAAACAAAGACACTGAATATTTTTATTTTAGACTAACCTTTCAAGGACATTTATAAAGTGATCCATCTTTTATCTCTCACTTGAACAAAGGATAGATATTATTACTGAGCAGGGTAAAAATTTTGGATTTCCCAAGCAGAGTTTCTCTTGTGGAATGAAAAACATTGAATATGGAAGTGTTCTTGTCTTCTTTGACTTGTTCTATGAGGCTTGAAGAAGTCCAAGAATCTACAAATACCTAGTTAGTCTCCTTGCTCTGAATAATATACTTCCTTATGTCTGACCCAAGAATTTTGTGTTCTCTGGAAGAATTCATGATAATGAGACAGGCTAATAAGCTATCCAACCATTAGAGTAAAATTTTGAACCCAGTTTTTTAACATGTGGTCTTGGTTCAAGATCTTTCATGAGGTTGTGGTTATGATTCTGACAGGAATACCAGTCATTTAAGGTACTCACATATGGCGGTGGGATGATGCTCTCTGCTGTTACCATGTGTCTATTTTTTGCTATATCATACTCTCCTACAGGCTAACTGAATATACACATGGGAACTGTTTCCCCAAAATGAAGGGTCTGAGAGAATTAAGGTAATAGACAATAATATGTGACTAGTTCCAGAAGTCACATTATAATTTCCTTAGTGCCCTAGTGACTTCTCTTGATATCTCTGCTCAGTGTGGGAATTGATATACAAGGACACCTAGCAGAGGTCACTGGCTAGCATAACATCTGTTTCCTGACTGACAACTTCACTCAAACCTTTTCTTAAAACTGCCTATGACTTCTTGACACCTATAAGGATGTTTTTATTTCCATTTGCTCCCTTTACTTTCCAACGCAATCTACAAATTAAGAATTCCTGTGGTCAGCATTCCCACTTAAAGAAGAAATGAGAAGATCAAAATTAAAAAAAAAAAACAGGCAAAATCCTAGTTATTTTGATAGTGGGGACTCCATATGACTGGCCAATATCTTACAGCTATTATGATTGTAAAGACCTCAAGTTTAATATTATTTTGAATATTCAAAATCTTTGAATATATATATGATAATCTTGAAATATCTGTAAGTAAGATTAACATGGAGACAACATATGCAAATGATTATTGGCATAATTTAAGGATTATATCCATTGGTATATTTTTCTACTTTTATCCCAGAATGTTTTAAAATTATCTCTTGTCAAAGTTAGAGTTATGGAGTTATTCAAGAATTTCTACATCTTGTAGTGCCATGTATGACCTAGGTATTTATAATAATATTTATTTTGAAAAGCATCACTAGTACTTCAACTCAGAGCTTCATTTTCGCTAAGTTCCTTAGATCTAGATAATATTTTAAAATATAGTTAGTTTAAATTAATAATATATAATTAAGTATAAGTTCTAAGCACATGTTGTTACCCAAAAGAAAGTTCTCTCTCTCTCTTCTCTTTCTCTCTGTCTTGTGCACATGTATGCACATATACACGCACGCACACACACACACACACACACACACACACACACACATTTAGAAGTGACTGAAACAATTATAGGGATCATAGGAAAATGCTTTCCCCTCCACAAATTTCATTTGAATTTCATTTCAGAAATGTACTACTAGTTCACTTTTTAATGAAAGATGGACAGTTTTACCATTACTGCATAAACAAGCTCAGAAAGGTTTGAGTTATGTCTTTTCTCTTAGTGAAAGTATAGTATTAAATGACTGTAGCAGTGTTATATTGTGGTTAGGAGTATTGTGAGGTTAGAAATCTTATTAGAAAACTCCCTCCCCCTGCAATTTTTCAGGAAAGTATATTTAGTCTTTGTCAGTGTGTTGAACTGCAAAAGTTAGTTTACATTCATCTAAACTCTACTATAACTTTTTTCATTCTTTCCTTCTAACTCATTCCTATAACAATTCTCTGTTCTGTAGCTCCCCTGACAGAAAAAGCTATGGTGTTTTTCAAATTCAATAAGCAGGATCGGAAAGGAGGCATTCCTCAACTAAACCTCTACCAAGGGACCTAAGTTTTTAGTGTATGGGAAGTCTTTAGAGTCATCAATCTGCTAAAACAGCTGACAACTTGGAGTGCTTTTAAAATGTGTGTTGTCCTTGAATGGTGTTAGGATTCTATTGTAAAACAACTGTACATTCTGGAGATTCCTCAGCCCTTTATTGAGAGGGTCATAAGTATACTCTTTCAAGGCATCAAGGAGAGAGAGAGAAATGAAGACAATTGCGTATTACATGCTTACATCTCTTGGGTATGGTATCACAACATGTGCTCTTGAATGATGTTCACATGCTTGCAATAAAAGCTCTCTGGCTGAGACAGAAGCCAAACATCCATGTTAATCCAGACTCTTCTGCCAGAGCTCCTATTGAATTTCAGTGTTCAACATCTCTGAACTGTTTCTTTGGCAGGTGAGTACAAGATCAATCTGTCAGAATTCCAGATGTAGGATTGTAGCCCAAATTTCAGCAGAGGAAGGAATCGTGGATACTCTCAGAAGTGTCCTCTTTCTTTCCTTAAGGCAGCAGATTCTTAGACTTGTCTTGATGATGTATTGATAATTGTTCTGACATTAGGTCCTTAAGACTACCAAGACTTATTTCCCTTATTTAAAAACTACTATCTTTCTCTCCTCTCCTTCTCTTCTTTTATTCCCCTTTCATTCTTTCTCCTGTTACTGAACAAGAGAAGCTGAACTTAGTTTTAGAAGCCATCTTAAGTCCACTAGGGGAGTAGCCAAATGAAATGCTCCAGGTAGAATTAAGCTCTTGGTTGACACCTTCAAGCTATTCTTCCTCTCCTACTTAAACTCTCTAATATTAAGGGGAGGGGTGGAGGAATAATCACTTTGCTTATCATCAAGCTTCTCTGCATAGGGTTTCTTTTATTTGCAGCTGAAAGCACTTATTCTGGCATTGTACATGCGAAAGAAAAGGCAAGAGGGACTCTGCATGGAGTTTGACATTTAAAGCCATTATGTATTAAAAAAAATATGTTTTAGACAGGGGCTGATGGCTTATTCCTGTAATCCTAGCTACTCAGGAGGCTGAGAACTGAAGATCATAGTTCTAAGGCAGCCAGGCCAGGAAAGCTCAGGAGACTCTCCAATTAGTCACCACAAAGTCATAAGTGGAGCTGTGGCTGAAGTATCAGAACCTCAAGCAAAAAAAAAAAAAAGAAAAGAAAAAAGAAAAGCTCAGGGACAGTACCAGGCCCTGGGTTTAAGCCTGGGGACTAGCAAAAAAACTTAAGTATTAAATAAGTAAATCAATCAATAAATAAATGTGTTTTAGAAAGTTCAGTATGCAATGGGTAAAGTGGAGAAAGATGTTGAAAAAAGAACCTTAAGAAACATAATTTTACCTGCAACGTATTTTTCTGAGCCTTGGAAGCTGTATCAAGATCAACCATTAGGCTCCCAATTCAATCACAGGCTGCTTCTCTCACCAGTGTAATAAACTAAGTCCCTGAAAAAGATTTCATTTGCAATCTGTTAAGCAACACGTATTCATTCTGTTACTATTTTAAGGTGAGCACTAGAGTATCCAAGAAACCACTTTTATGATGTTATTATTTCCATATAACTTACAAAGTAATAATTACTTCTTTTGTTTGCAAAATATTTTCTGAGTGAAGATGAGGAAAGAGCTATTGCCTTACCTTCCTCTCGTCTTTCATTCTTCTCTGCAGTTACCAAGGAGAGGGCACACACTTGATTGACATTTCCTTTCAACAGACCTTTAACTTACCTGGATTCAGGCTGGTTCTTTTATTTATTTATTATTTATTTATTGCTATTGTTTTTGTTTGGTTTATCTAAGACACAATTGATTTTACAATTTCAGTTTGCATTTATATTTCATTTTGCCTTTTTGTGATTGCTACTATTTGTCTTTGAATTTAATTTTTTCTTGGTGGGGAGTGGTCCAAGGAGGTTATTTTTGTTTGCTTGTTCATTTGATTTTTTTTCTTTTGATATTCTGGTGACATGACAGCAGGTGAATAACAGATGCTCACTAGTTCCCATCAAAATAAACCAATTTCCCTATTTCATTTAGCAAACTTTCTGACTAAAGAGAATGGAAAACTGTAGCAACACAACCAAAAGCAAATTTCAGAAAAAGTACAGCACAGTATCTGCCCTTTATCCAGAAGTTTTATATATAACTCATTTACTTTGGTATCTCTTAGGAAAGCTGAGTCTAAATAACATTTGAGATGCATTTTAAACAGCTTGCCTGAAGACTGAAACAGACTCGGTTTATATACTTTCTGAAATCTATCTATATTTTCTTTTGTCTTGGAAAAGATTAAAGAATAGAATTATATTAAGACTGGTGGAGGCATGATCCATGCCTCCTTGATTATATTGAAACATTAAAATGTCATCAGCATGTTAATTTTGTCATCTCAACTGCATGAGATTTATTCAGCACTTCTATCTATTACATTACTCGGGAAATACAATTTATTCTGATTGTGGAAATGTCATAGGCAGCGACTAAAAACATCTGGAATTCTTAGCTTAAAAAGAATGCCTGGTTTCAATAATGTTATTTCTAAATTAATTTTATCTAGAAAGGAGGCAGGACTCAAAGATTTTCAAATTATTCAAATTGAGATATTCATTTCCCAGCAGTTTTAATATAAAAGGTCAAAAACCAAGAAAAGAAAAAAATCCCAAAATGACTCCATATAGTATATTTTTAATAACTGAGGAAAATAAGATTATCCCCAATGAAGATTTAATTTCAGAAAAATAAAGTGACCTGTGGGGTTTTTTATTTGTTTGTTTGTTTCTCTTCTTAATTATACCAAGAAAAGCTTGACTAAGCCTGTGACACATCTAGAAAGTGAAAAACAAGGGAGGGAGAAGGGTAATTAATCCCAAGAAGGCTAAAAGACACAGAATTGTCAAAATAGGACAAATTAATATGATTTTATCTCTTGGGTTTTGCTTTTTCCTTCATAAAATTATAAATGCAGCACCTTTATTTGCTATTTTTGAGATCAAGGCAATTCTCTACTCTATTGCCAACAGAGCAGTGGAAGAGAAATGGAAGCAAATATGGGCCACAGATGATTAAGGAATCTAGCTGGTCTTCACATCCACATCCATTAGCTGAGATTCTGAAGTCCTAATACATCTGAAGACTAAAATTAATCACCATGGTGTGGCAAAAGGAATTTTGACCTAAGATAAAGCTATTATTTATTTCATTTTCCCAAACATTCATAATTGCTAAAGGATTGCACTAGAGGATGATTGCAAAACAATCATCCACAAGTGCTGACTCTGACCTCGTTTAGCATGTTTTTTATTCTTTCCTAAGATTAGAAGTTCTGAGTTCCAAAAGCAACTGTTCTTAAAGATTCCAGATACTTAATTGGAGATCTGTCTTAAACTCTAGACAGTCCTCAACTCAGGGTGTCTACAAGGTATCTGGACAGGATGGAAAGATTCACTAGTTGTGAAGCATTGTTTTGAAAACCTGTGCTCATATTTTAGTAAAAATTCAGTTTGGGGTTTCACACTTAGTGCAAAAAATAATTTTGTTGACTTGAGGAAAATAAGTAGATCATTATGTTTATTAGACTCATGAAGTTGTGGCTGTTATACTTTTTATTTTTTTAAATCTAAAATTTCAAAATATATTTTAGATTTATACCAAAATTACAAAGATACAATGGAGGATTTCTTACAATGTTTTCCTCTTTCCCCTACCACTCTCTGCTAATTTATAAAATTTAGTGTCACATGAGGGATGGTAAACAAGTAAGTAAGTGTTTATTGGTTGGCCATAAGAGAAAACTAAATTCTAAGATGTGCTGAGTTTAATTACAAGGGCCTAGGAGAGAGAAAATCAAAATGGGTGCCATGAACCAGTTACAAGATTAGTTAGAAACCTGCAACATCAAGACAAGTTCATTTCAGAATGTATGTTACAACCTTAACTGGAATCCATTATGACCTACTATGTGAAACTTCATCCTACTTCCAATCCAGAAGCCGCAATTCCTTCACCTTGTGGGCTTTTATCCTATCCAGAAGATGGGCTTGTTTTACTTTATCCTCGTTTCCCTCACCTACACACAATGAGTATTTAATGTGTTAGAACTGTGTTTCCATCTCCACATTTTGGTTACAAAAATGTTCTAAGCTCGTAGTCCTTTGATGTTTTTCAACTACTTTTTAGCCTTGCTGCTGGAAACCATGACATTTGTCCCAAAGCCATGTTCTTTTTTGGGCCAGTATCTGTGAAAATTGATTAACCCTGTTTATTTTTGAGATCTCAATACATTGAGAGTTTTGTTTCATAACTGGTCAAGTTACTCTCATTTGATATTTCCTTATTAGGCTCTGAACATTGCTTATAATCATGCTTTTAAATTTTTACAAGCCTCTGAATTTGATAATGCTTTTTTATTTCTCCGTAAGTTTGGAAAGGAAAATAGGGACACAGGAAGAAAACTCACTTATCAGAGACAAACAGTTCTAAAACCATAGAACTGGGTGTGTAACCCAGATCTGAACATGTCTAAAACCCTCTGTACTTTGAAAGCACAGTAGAATCTTAGACTTCTGCTCTGTTGGATGGTCCCAGACAGCACAATTTCTGTTCTTCCACAAGAGCCCACAAAAGGAATTTTCCTTTATTGGTTCTCCAATTTTTGAGATCCCTCACCTTCTGAAAGGCTTGTCCTCAGAAGAGTATGGAGAATAGGGAAGACAGGACTACAGAATTTAGCAAGTTAAGAAGAAGCTATAGTACAAACCTATTTTTTGCTCCTTCTGGATAGAGACAAAATCTTGCATTGCTTCTTCATCTGTTTATGCAGAGGCTTTCCATCAGCATTTATGTGCATTAACATTGAGGAATCTTCTTTATTTTCTAAGTTAAAAAAAGAAAGAAGGAAGGAAGGAAGGGAGAAAGGAAGAAAGGAAAGAAGGAAGGAAGGAAATAAAGAAAGATAAAGAAAGGAAGGAAAGAAAGAATGAAGGAAGAAGGAAAGAGAAAGAGAGAAAGATCAGAGCTTTACAGACTGCTTTTTTATGTTTTCTCTTTTTATCTGGAGAAAAAGCTGTAAAATACCCTTAGAAAACTATTTAAGAGGCTAAATGGATAGTCTTGAGACTTTTGCTGATTTCCTTTCTTACCAAAAATGGAAAAAAAAACCACAGTGGCTTTGGTTATTTCTTTCAAAGGCATGGTCTAAACAGGCAGGAGATAAATTGCTCTTGAGTTCATGGGTGAAGTTGAGGTAGATAAGTGTCTACAAAAGCCATTCTCTACACTGAAAATCTCAGCTACCATTCTGGAGGGATACCCTGCATTTGTTCATGTACTGAGTCTAAAATTGGCATTTTAAACAAAATAGTTAAATCTAATAACAAGACTATCAGTATGTTTGAATAAATGACCCATGATCATCACACTTAATATCGTTTGAATAATCAAAAGGTCTATGAAATCATCGTCTAGTAATTTGTACACTGTCTACAGACTTGGGTTTATGAACCTATATATTAATGTTTTAAAATATGTATTCTGAGGAAAATTAACATAATTCTTAAAATATTCACATAAAATAATGGATTCAAAATATCAATTGTATTGCATTTCTATCAATATTATTAAAATAATATTAGTCAAAACAGTTGTTTCCTAGCAAATGGCTCAGAACTTCTTTCCACATTGCCTAGCATCTTCAACACAAGGCTTCCAAGTTCACTAGGGAAGTGAAAATCACATTTGAAAAAGCTTTAAATTATGTTCATGAATGGGGTTTATATCAGTTCTGCCCTGCTGTTCTGTACAAGTGGGAATTATTGAGGCTTGTGTATGAAGCTGAAAGAAATTGAGACAACCATAGAAGCAAGAAGGTTTTAGTCATCTGTTCTGTCTGTTATAATACAATAGCACAAACTAAGTTGTTAGGTAGTGAACTATATTTTCTTACTGTTGTGGAAGTGCAAGGCCTTATATCAAGGTGATGTGAGGATTAGTTTCATTCTGGGCTCTTCTTGTTTAAAGCTTACTTCCACCTCAATATGTGCCCATATATCCTTTACATAGGAAGAAATAGGACACGCTCTCTGTTTCTTCTTATGAGGACACTAATTACCAGGGATGAGGGTGACACTTTTATGACCTCATTTAGCTTTAATTACTTTCTTTAAATTTAATGTTCAAATATTGCCCACTGGGATTTAGGGTCTCAACATATGAATTTTAGGGAACACAAATATTTAGTCAATCATAATCATCATCATCCTCACAAACAAGCCATCTGTGAAATAAACCATGCAGCACTTGTTCCCATGTCAGTTTGAAGGGCATGTTCTACTATCATGATTCCTTTTTTTTTTTTGTCGGTCATGGGTCTTGGGCTTGGGCACTGTCAGTGTGCTCTTCAGCTCAAGGTGAGAGCTCTACTACTTGGGCCACAGCGCCACTTCCGTTTTTCTAGTGATTTATTGGAAATAAGAGTCTCATGGACTTTCCTGCCAAGGCTGGCTTTGAAACTTAATCCTCAGATCTCAGCCTCCTGAGTAGCTAGGATTACAGGCCACAGACACCCGGCTCTATCATGATTCTTTAAAAGCAGATTTCTTATATGTTGTCCCTGTTTATAATCAAGATACAGATGTTTTGTCATTTCTGTTTTCTAGTGACTTTTCTATCCATCTAATATTTAGCACAGAGTTTATGATAGAGTAGGCACAAAATAGTTATTTTTGAACAGGCCATAATATTCTTCAAGGTTATTAACAAGGGATTAGATGTTGGGGTATAAACTTTAACAGCAAGTGTGATGTCTTTAATTTGAATTATGTTCAAATTGGTTCTCTGAATATGACCTGTATTCTTTCTTCAAATGAATATATAATTCAACCTAATTCTAAGATAATTTGAATCTGATACCATTTGCATCTGTCAACTCGAATATATGTAAACATTCTTCAAGAATTGGAATGGAAAGATTGACATAAGTCAGTCCATTAAGCCTGTATGTCTCAAAGTTTTCTAGAGTAAAATGATTGTTATTAGAGCAATTGAACACAATATCTATTTACAAAAATATCTTTCAAGATATCTGACAGCTCATACCTAATTTTTGAGTACTTGAAGTTCAATTCTGTTTTTATCATTATTTTAGCTTTGGCTTGATTCAAATATTAATACACATATAATTCATCTAAATGTATAATAATTTATATAACAATAAAAATAATAAAATTATATGTAGTTTTTCAAATTAAATCTTTGAATGGTAGATTAAACCATTCTTACTAGTTCATCAACTCCATACTTGTCAGAAGGGCATTTTTGCATGAAATTTAATTTCTGAAATAAACATTGAAAAATTATCTTGTCTCATCAATGAGGAAACTCTCTTATATTTCTCCCATATTTTCTGTCAGAACAGAATATCTCTTGAATTGTCTGTATAAAATCGTTTCTATTGTTCTGGCAATGATGTGGCTGTATCCCTTGATAGGAAATTGGGCATGTGTGGCTCGGCATCCAGAAGAATATGTTTACCAATGAATTATCTTCCAAGGTTTTGACACCACCATCAGTTATGCCAGATGCAAATCATTTACTCTCTGTCAGTTCAAATACACAGTCTTGTTTAGATGGCTTAAATCTATGCTGGCACCAAGATATAGCAAGCAATATTGCTCAACTTTTGAGTTGAAAGCAGAGACAAATGCACACAGTGCCAAAACATGGAAATAACACAATGTAGACTGAATTTTGCTAAATGTTACTTAATGTGAGCATAACATGAGACTGTCAAAAGAGTAGTGGCATTTCCTACTGAGAAAGAGAAATCACACTATTTCTCCATGGTTGACCTAATTCGTTGACATGGGTTTTCAGATGAGTGTCTAGATCTATAAAGCCTAAAAAACGTATAGAGCTCATAATGTCAAAAATGAAGCTCTGGGACAATATATCGGGGAGATTCCAAATGAAATTCTAGAATTTGGAGATGTAAGATGAATTTTATGTTGATTTTCTTCTGAAAATTTGAATCATGAAGTCTTAGCTTCTTATATGTAGACAGGTGTGTTAAACAGAAGTGACCACTGGAGAGTTGCAATTTATATTTATTTGGAATAATGGCAAAAATCAACAAAATCTGAGGACAGTATGTAGTCCATAAAAATCAAACTATAATATCAGTTCTACTTCATAATTATAGGGTTAAATTTATAATTTTTGGCAGTATTAGGGACTAAATTCAGGACATCCTATTTACAACACAGCCACTTGATCTGTTCAGCCATAATCCCAGGCCCTTTTTGTTTGGTTGTATGCCCTGGCTGGCATCTTCCAAACTCAGCCTCCCAAGCAGCTAAGATGACAGAATGAAGCACTATGTAGCCAAGGACTAACAATTTGAAACTGACAGTTTCTGATCTACAAAATATGAATGACTGACTTCTTTTAATTTATGAAGATGATATATTGGTTGAAAGAAAGCACATGGAACATATGTTAATATGAATGTTTAAGACAGCTGTAAATTCTTGTTATTATCAAGAATGTCATGAGGACCTTGACTCACTGAGCTAAGTAAACACGAGAATCAAAGAACTAGGCAAACAAAACCAAAAACAAAAATTAAAGCACAAATCCTGATTTTTTTCCTTGATAAAACAAATAATATATTATATTATGGTTTTCTGGCTTGAGTTTGATATTTTTCTTCCATGTTGGATTTAAATTGGTTAAGTAATCATTTGGGAGGAGGTTTTTTTTTTCCTCAGAAGCAGAATTTAACAAGTATCTCCAGATCCAGCAATAGAAGAAAATATACATTCATGCCACATGTGTTACATTACTTGAATCTTTTTGCGTTATTTTTTGTATGTTTTTTCTTCTAAAAATGCTGTTCAGAGGGGTTACAGTTATATGAGCAAGGTAATGAGTTCATATCCTATTGAGCATTGTTGCCTCTTCCTTTGTTTTCCCCCTACCATCCCTTCCTTTCCACCTCCACAACTACACCTCACCCACTCTGAAGTTGTAAAGTTCCTTTTCAACATAGTGTTTTCTACATTGCATTGCTACAATGGGTCAACCTGTATCCTTATTTAAGCATTTTGTTTTTTCCCTTCCCTCCCCGAATTAGAGAAGTGTATATACAAGATGCAGGGCACCAACATCAAATACCTTGAAAACAGGGGGGAAGAACATAAAAAGAAACATAAACATCACATGGTACATTATAAATACTTTAGAAACAATAGCAAGCAAGAAAAAAAATGATACTTGTGTCCCTATCTTGAGATTCCACCTCACCCCAGTTAGAACTCTAATAACAACAGATGCTGGAGGGGATGTGGACAAAAGGGAACCCTACTTCATTGTTGGTGGGAGTGTAAACTTTTTCAACCACTTTGGAAAGCAGGTTCCTCAAAAGACTCCACATAGAGCTCCCCTATACTCTGCAATCCCACTTTTGGACATTTACCCAAATGATCACAAACAAGACCATACTAAGGCTACCAGCACAACTCTGCTTATTGCAGCATTATTACCATGGCTACAATACGGAACCAATCCAGATGCCCCTCAGCAGATGAATGGATCAAGAAAATGTGGTATATATACACAATGGAATTCTATGCCTCCATCAGAAAGAATGACATTGCCCCATTTGTTAGGAAATGGAAAGACTTGGAAAAAATTATATTAAGTGAAGTAAGCCAAACCCAAAGAAATGTAGGCCTCATGGTTTCCTTTATTTGCAATAACTAGTACATGTATAAGCAGAAAATGCCAAAAGCTATGTACATATGACTATATGAGATGATGTTTTTTTATTTTTGTACCAATCTTTATGAATTAGTATAAAATGATTGAGTAAAAATCAATAAATGATTTAGATTTATTTCAAACCCCATATATTTATGATATAAGAGCAATTTAATTTTTCTTGTTACTACTTTCAATAGTTTCAATAATTTTTTTACTAGTTAAGATAGTGATTACTTTCTAAAATATCAGCTTTTTAATTATCATTCTCATCTCCCATTTCTTAAAATGATTTCAAGAGATACATTGTTCTACTTTTATACATGCATATAAAACCTTATCTCCCTCATTCACCTTCTGCATTCATCCTTCCTCCTCTCCCTGCTACTTACCTCCCCAAAGAAATTCTCACACATTTCTGTCTTTCATTTTCTTTCATGTATATTAATTCTACAATGTTTTTCATCATGGTATTTTACATATACCATGTTAGTCAGACTAAACCCACTTTACTGCTTTTGTTCTATGCTCCCCATAATCTGTTACTCAGCTGTTTTCAGTGAGATTCTTCATCCTGTCTTCATATGTGGACAACATATATTTTGGCATTTTTCACCTTCTACCAAGTGGTCCTTAATCAGATATATTTTTTACCTCCAGGGGACTTGTGACAAAGTCCTACAGAATCTCAACCCTCCACCCCCATCTGTAGTGTAACCTCCATCTAGTGGGTGCTAACCAAGCTACAGTATACAGGGCAGCTTTCACAAATAATAATTGTCCAAAATGGCAATAGTGCTGTCTTGAGAAACCCATCTATATTAAATTTATATCATATGGAGGTGAATTTTCTCATTTCATATCCAGTTGAAACTAATTTTAAGATGCTAGATATCATATCCCATGTAATAATCTAGATAAACCTTGAGGACAGTAAGCTAAATAAGTAAGTAAAATAATCTAACCACAAAAAAACATCACTTCATGAGGACTTACTGGACTATCTAAAACACTGTCCAGGGATGACAAAGTGGGGAAAAGACGCTAGTTCAAATCTGAAAACATTCTCCTCACCATGCACAGGTGACATATTTCAGAAGGAAATAACACACTGTCATCACTTCCATTAAGCTGTCTGTCCACAACATGAGAAGTTACACATTCTAATTTAAACCCACGAGAGGATCCTATTTTGTAGCTTAATTATTTCTGGTAGGGAAGAAACCTCATATACCTGTTGATAGATTTTCTGCAACCAATGAAAGTAGTCACCGTTGCTTATACAAAAATAGTTTTCACTTTCAAATGCATACCTCCATTTGAACTACTACAGCAAATATTTTCTAAATTGAAGGTTGATACATCATTATGGTAAGTTAAAACTTGAGAGCACCAAGAAATCCATCTATGTCTTCATTTACAATTGAGTAAAGCAGGAGACAAAGAGGCTGAACAACTTTCCCCAAACTAAGTAGTTTGATGTGTGTATTTATAGCCTGATAAACGAATTATCAGCATTTTTATTTTAATTCTGTCATTCATCATAAATATACTTGTGCTCATTGCAAATATTTTTTTCTGAGAATTTTCTCTCATGTTAGTTATTTTACAAATGCTTGTATTTTTCCCTACCTAATTTCTTTCAAGCCAGCAAGGCCAACAGTATGAAACATTTAATTTGATACTTTTCCCAAAAGCCTTTCCATAAGCTTCTATTCCAAATCAGACCCCCACAGATTTGGGAGTTGTGGAAAAGCTAAATTAAGCTTTCTCAGGCTGGCTGATCGTCTATTTGGTCAGAATGTGAAGTGTCCAGGGCTGCTGAATTTCTCCATCTCCGGGGGAAAACCTCTTCTCAATTATGTTGGTTTTACTTACAGGGATTTTAGTAGTCCACAAAACAAGTGAAACTTAAGATACACATCTTAAACTCGGTTGGTAAAGGCCTGCATTTTCAATAACAAAACTCACAGTGACAGTGATGTATGGTTTTCTTTATGAGACCTGAAAACTGATGGATATGTGATCTTATAAATGCTTAGACAAACTAATGCACATAATTATATTTTCCATTTGAAGTCTATTGCTAGGCATTCTAATACAATATCATTAGTTGAAATGGCCCCGATGATGCAGCTTGGGCAGTTTGTCATGGTAATTACAGGGTGATTATTTTTGACTGGAATAAAGATTTCAGTTTTTGTATGGTGGAAAGCATCCTCACAAATTACAAACAGTCTTGGAAAATAATAAAAACTTTAAGATTTTAATGCATTTTACAACATTATTCTAAAATAATTTCTTATTAAATAAAAGGCCTGTAAGTTGGCTAAATAAATTACCTTTAAAGTGATTAAAATATGGCTTTGCCAAAAGGATCTCACTTATCTCATTAATGGTTTGTATGTATAAAAATGTCAGCATCAGATAAAATTTGCATGTGGTAAATAAGGCTTATGTCATAATTAACAACCTTTAAAGAAAGGACTTTTTTGTAGCAGACACAAAAGTATGGCATTTATCTTCACTATTTTCAGAGTGGTTGATTAAAGTAGACAGTGTCCTAACATCTGTATTGAAAACTATATTAATCAATTGATTAATCATGCAACATTAATCAAAAGCCTCCCTAAGTGTTTTAGCATTTGAGCAGCTCTTAGTATTTTCTATCAGATCCCTTTTAAGGTGTCCATTAAAAAGATTAAATTTGGGTGGTAAATATCGAGAGGTTGTAGAACTTGTGGCTTCTCACTGGAAGGTCAGAGCCACCGCTCATTAGTGCTACTTTTAATGGGATAAGAAGCAAAAGTTTTGAATATGTGACTAAATCAATTAATCAACCTTACATTTGACTCATTCCAGTAAGCAGTTCAGTATTTGCCGAATAGGCACCAGGGCCATCTGGCTGATTTCTCCTCAGTGACTTGGCTTACCCCAAAGAATTTTTTTTTTTGAGTTAAGAGTTTAAATTGAATGCCAGATAAACTGATGTAGCAAGTGCTATTCAATATGTGGGTGTGTAGAAACTAGTTAAAAGTCAGCTCTTATTATTAAGAATGTATTTAAATGATCTAAGTTGCCCTTTACAATGAGTGTAAAACTTCCTATTACTAGAGTGGATGGTCTAGAATCAAATGAATTATTTCAGTGTTTAGTGGTTTTCAATTGAACTTCATAGGACACTTTCAAGCTTACTAATCAACTGTAAATTTCAAGATTGGTGGCTTAAAATGGGACAGGTTTTAGCTTTCCAAATTCATATGTAAAATCAGTCAGGCAAATACTCTTAGTGTGAAAAAAGCCAAAACTACTTAGTATAATTGAGAAAAAGCACATTACAATAAATAGTTATTGGTTAATGAACACAGTGGTATTTTTCTTTTTAGGAAGCTTACTCTATTCTATTTTTTTTTGTGTTTTCTAGATTTCTGCGTCTGGAAGTAACACTGTTCAGTTTATCCACTTATTTTCATGTTTTTACAATGTCAAGAGTGGTATATTCTAAAAATTGTTTTGATCTTATAATTCTTTCACCTTATTGAGAGAAAACAGTTAAGATTTTGTTCCTACTCCTATATACATGGTGACAATGCCATTCAATGACTTTAAATCTTATCTACTTTTGCTTTAGTGTTCTAGCTTATCCAAGAGAATCTAAACGATAGACATTTTACAACATGGTGTGACCCATCTGTTTATACTTGTTGTAGTTTCAAGAGATTTTTCTAGACATTTTCTGGAGTTGTTACAATGGATTTTATGCTTTATGCAACATCTAATTCTTGCTGTTTTACAGAAAAATACTAGCTGGTAATTTCAAAACCTGCAACTATATATCCTGAAGCTTTAGCATTTGCATATATGCTGAATTTCTTTTTCAGTTTTAAAGGAGGATTCTATTTTTCTTTGCCAGTTGTCTAGGGCACCAAGAGATAGTTTAATATATGTAGTACAGTGATGCTCATCTAGGAAAAGATTCAGGCATGCCAGTTCTGAAATCTGCATCTAGAGAAAGCTGTCTATGTGAGAAAAGAATCCTTGCTCTGCATTATACCCAGTAACTTACCTTTATCACGACTCATTCGATCACATAAGTTACACATAAATGATTAAATTTAGTTTCTACTTAGTAATTAGTACTACAGAAATACAATTCAGATAAACTATTTTACTTCCCGAAGTTGATCACCTAAGTACATGACTTTCTTACTCTTACTAGTTCTATGCAATCAGAAGAATAATGCTGTAGGGAAAGTTTCAGAATAAATCTAATTATGATAAGGTATTGTAAAAAAATTGGTTTCTGTTAGCTAGCATGATCTACATTATAATTCTGAATGTGTGTTTTGGTTCGAAAAATCTGACTAATATTCTTAGTTGATTAATACTTAAATCCATTCAGGTACTGAGCAAATGCTATCGACTTCTATTTCAGTTCTTTGTTGCCAAATAATTATGTGAAAAAGAAATATATCTAAAAATAATCAGAAATATATTTGGTCATGGCTTTGAGTATGTATTGTTTCATATTTGAGTTATATTTTCATTTTGCTACTGACGTGAAGCTTGGTTGCCTTCAGCAGGGAAGGAAATATAATCTGCATAATTCCCATTAGTTCTTGGTTGGCCAAATGCATTTTGATATTCTATAGTAGGTTTGTTTGTGGCTAATCATTTTTTGTCTGTAGCAGCAGGTGTTACTCCTATATTGAAAGAATATTACACATTTTGAAGTTATAGGCATAATTCAGTCATAAAGCAACCAAGGTTCAATATCCATCAACTCATTAGTTCAGCTCATTGGAAAACAGGCAATACAATTAGTTGCTAATAAGATCACATTTTTATTACTGGGTTAACTTTTAGATTATTTAGAAAGCATTTTAGAGAGATTCATTTTTGAATCTCTCTTACGGCATAATAAAACTGTGTGGCATTGTAAATTCATAAGAAACTTCAGTTACTACATATTACCTTAGGGAAATTTTCAGGAAGGGCATACTTACAAACAGATGAAAGAATATGTTTTAGAGATGCTTCAATGTAAGGACTTTGAATAAACTTTAAACTTTAAACACTCTTATTTGACAGACAACTTAAATGTAGGCAACTCTGGGTTTCAAAGTGATAATACCTTGATGCTACATGGTGTGAGCCAGTCAGAGTAACTATTACCTGTTCTTTCAGCTTCTTAGGAAGCTAAGGCAGGAAGATGGTTTGAGTCTGGCAGCTTGAATCTAAACTAGGGAATATAGCACAACACTATTTAAGGGGAAATTTTAAAGTTAAAGCACAAATATATAGGAAAAACATTTATGTTGTGAATCAAAACACCTAGATTTTCTTCAGCTTTGCAGATAATTAAGGTATCATCTGGAAAAATAAGACAACTACTTATTTCTTCCTTTTATTACCCTGATACTAAAGTTAGAATTCAGGGTTCTGGGCTGGCTAGAAAAGTGATTTTCCAACTGAGATAGACTTGTAGTCCTTTATGCTTGAGTTTATCAGATAAGGTCTTATGATTTGCTAGGCTTCCTTCAGATGAAAATCATCTTACTTTTGCCTAATGAACAACTAAGTTCACCAGCCCGTGCTATGGTGTACTGCTTGTTACTTGAGACTTTCTAACTATTTTTTCCAGACTGGCCTCGAACTAGGATGTGATCCTCTACTCTATGGCTCCCAGACTTCCACCCCACTCACAGCCGTCTCATGATTTTTAAAGAATAGAAAATGACAGATTGATTTCTGAGGACTGAATATGATAAAGAAGCTAGAATCGTTTTGAATATTTGTCATCTGCCAAATATAATTAATTTTTTTACTATGACTTACTTAACAAGGATTTTATGTCATTTTTGGAACATGTTTTGCTTTTTTTTTCTAGTCATAGTATATGTCTCGGTTTTGTCAACTCTTTGCTGTGCTCTTTACTGACTTGAAGGGTGAATTTATCAAGTTAAGGAACTTACCTGTATTTCCGTACATAATATCACTTAGTTTATAAGGCTATTGGGAAAAATGAACAAAGTGTAAACTTTAGAGACCCTGAGGCAAAACATTTTTTTTGTTTGTTTGTTCTGCTTTAATTCTTGGTGCTGTTACACTTAGCCTTTGATCCAATCATTATCATAATGGTACTGATCACATTTTCATTCACTGACATTCTTGTAGCAACTTGTGCTGGGAATTCGGCAAACATTTTTAAAGTGGCTTTATCCAGGCATTTTGAAAATATAATTTTTATTGGCTATCATAGACTTAACTGTTATAAGAATTAAGACCTCTTCAGAAAAAGGTAAATTGTTCATAAAATTAATCATCACCATTCCAGATATACCCATTTTCCCTCTAAACATCCAGAATCCAGATATATCCATTTTCCCTCTAAACATCCAGAAAGTTGTTGTCTTTGCTGTGCTGTGGCTTTCGGCCTTGGACAAGCCTAATCATGTGGCCTATCAATAGAAATATGGCTAACTTGTTCATTAAAGCATCTGATTATGGTCAAAACCATACTATTTAGACAAGGAGAGCTGACCAAGAACATTGAGATTGGTTAAGGGGTAATTTTGATTAAATATAGTTGTTTCATTAGCTACTCATTCTAGTGTGCCAATTGAATAGGATTATCTGACTTACTTCTGAGGTAGATGATCCACCAATATTGTTTGCATAAATACATATATATGTTTAAAGATAATTTATCTTTTTTCTATTTATAAATTTGCTAATACCTCTTCTTACAGGTGGGTGGTCAGGTAGATGAAGATTCCAAACTCTCCAGGAGCCAGTGGCTCAGGTCTATAATCCTAGCTACTCAGGAGGCTGAGATTTGAGGATCACAATTCAAAGCCAGCCCTGGCAGGAAAGTCCAGTAAACCACCAGAAAACTAGAAGTGGCACTGTGGCTCAAGTGGTAGGGTGCCAGCCTTGAGCACAACAGCTGAGGATTCAAGTGTTCAAGCCCATGACTGACAAAAATGATTAAATAAATAAATAGATTCCAGACTCTTGGCATCTAAAACATAGAACTGAATGAAGACACACACTCAAGAGTCAAGTGGCAAAACAAATTCTTGGAGAGAAAAAAGATAGAGAATGACACACATATACATAGCGAGAGAGAGAGACAGAGACAGAACATCATTGAGGGAAATGGCTCAATAGCAAATGCATATCAAATACATATTTGAGTATTTCTGTTTTGTTGAGTTTGGGGAATGAGCAAGGCATTTGCAGTACTGAGAGTGAGATTATTTAGGAAAATGAGGGATCATAACTTGGCAGATGTTTGGAAAGATTCTGTACCTGTACAAGACTTCCATCTCATAATTTTGAGTGAATGTGCAAGATGTAACCCATATCAGATAGCCTTAGTAGTCTTGTTGAACAAAGGTCAGGCTAAGAATACATATGTTTCCACTGTGCAGGAACTACCATTTGGGTGAAGATGTGGTTTTCTTTGGTGACACAAATCTGTAATCCAGGGTACTTGGAGAGCAGAAATCTGATTCTTGCCTGAAAAAAAATGTTGGCAAGACTACAAGTGCAATAAAGAAACTGACCATGATGGCTCATCTCTTTAATCCTAGCTACACATGGCAAAAAAAAAGAGAAAAAAGTACAGACATTATCTGAAAGAACTGATAGAATGGCTCAGGTAGTATAGTAACTGTTTAGTCAGCTCACAGCCCTGAGTTCAAATGCCAATGAAAAACAAATAATTAAAAAAATAAAAATAAAGGTATGTCTTTTCATTTGTATTTCCTCCATTTGATTGGACCTAATTTTTGAAGTTATTTAACTTTCTCAAAAATATAAAAATCACATTGATACTTTCCCCTGGAAAATAAATTGAACTTATTTTCTATTCTACTTGCATTGCCTTCCCCTGCACCCATCCAGATATTAATAAAGGGAAGAACTAGAATAATGAATAAGAGTAATTGATCATCTTTAAAGTAACAGGTAAATGACACAAGAATTCACAGCTTCACTAAACATTAGAAGTTAGAGCTGGGCACTGGGAGCTCACATGTGTAATGCTAACTACTCAGGAGGCTGAGAGCTGAGAAAACAGTTCAAAGCCACCTAGGGTAAGAATTCTGTGAGACTTTTTTCCAATTAAGCAGCAAAACTTCAGCAAAACTCTGGCTAAAGTGATACGGTGTCATCCTTGAGAGCAAAGCTAATAGACAGTACTCTGGTCCTGAAATCTAGTTCCAGTCCAGTACAGGCACAGAAAAGGCAGGGGGTATATCTAGTTTCCAATTAGCTAGAAGAAAATAAAATTCTTTCTGGTCACTTATACTTGCTTTTCTTATCAAATGAGAGAAGAGGAAAGTGAAATATTAACATATTTATCAATTAAGTATGTTGTAGCACATAATTACTAGACTTCATCTGTTAAAGCTTAGAAATAAAAATATTTGGCCAGGCGCTGTTGGCTCATGCCTGTAATCCTAGCTACTGAGGAGGCTGAGATCTGAGGATGGCGGTTCAAAGCCAGCCCGGGCAGGAAACTCTTTGAGACTCATATCTGCAATAAACCTCTAGAAAACTGGAAGTGGTGCTGTGGCTCAAGTGGTAGAGTGCTCACCTTGAGCTGAAGAGCTGAGAGACAGCACCCAGGCCCAGAGTTCAAGCCCCACCACCGATAAAAAAAAAAAGAATAAAAATGTTTGGAAGACTATAGCTATGATAACATGTTTTCTAAAATAGTTCTAAACTTAATTAACTTTATATAAACTATATATAAGCTCATTACAAATTTCTAATACTTACATATAACTTTTAGAATCTTATTTGTAACAGCTTTGTACTTAGTGTAGGAGAAATGACAGCTTACTACTTTAATTTTAAACTAAAAACACATAATTTTACAAAGAGATTTTATATTTATGTTATAAAATGTTATTGCATAAAATATGGGCAGTTTAAAAAATACAACTTCACAGGAATGCCTGAAGAGTTATGATTCAAGTTTGTGTTATTTATGATCTCAAGTACATTTTCATTTATAAATTCTTATTCTGTAAATATTTTTATTTAGCAACAGTTATTGGTTTTATGTTCATTTGTGTATTTTACAGATAAGGCATCGTCTTTGTATTTCATAAAAACATTATTATCTAGAAGCAGTAGCTGCATTTTATCAACTACCCACAGTTAATGTAAATGAAATATATATCATTTAGTCAGCATTTTATTACAAAATAAACAATCAACTGATTGCATAACTTTAATTTGCTTGAACACTTATTTGTTTTAATATAAGTTTCATTGAGTGAAATTCTTTTTTCTGACTATGTCTACTTTTCTCCCAAGGTTCAAAATCATGTCAAATGTGAGATTTTCACATCTTCTTATCCTTAAATGCACTCAACATAATGTAAATTATACAATCTAAGTCATATATGTAACTAACTTAGAAATGTCTTTATTTGATTCTTCTGTCATAGCTAAGTCATTAAGATACAGCGTAAAACATTTTTATTAATTTAGATATTTTCAATTTTCAGAATTTTCAGAATTAATAAAAATCTATATGTTTAGTATGCCCAATTTCAATCTACAACTGGAAAATATATTACTGTGCATAGCTTTATAGGGGTATTTAAGTCCATCTTCCTGGGTTTTGTGTTTATTTAAATAAGATGGATATAAATCACTAATAAAATCAGATTCCTATAAGCAAGTTGAGGTGTACAAAAGTCCACAACAGTATTTCTTAATCTCTCTCATCAACTTTCTTTTGGATTTTGATTCATTTGTCTTTATTTAAACCCATGACATAAAATTTTCAAAGAAGTATCATTGTTTTCACTGTAGCCAACAGCATATAACATAGAAGTGTCCCCGGTTGAACCTTGACATGTTCTGTTGCCAAACTGATCTCACTAATACCTTAAAGTTTACTTATTATTACCAAAAAAGTTTTAATTTGCTCTCCAATTGCATGGTGGATATGTTTACTACAGTTAAGTTTATGTTAGAAACTGGCACTAGAGGGAGCTAAGCAATTGTATCATTTACATGTTTAGGGGAAAATTGAATATTCATTTAGAAAGTTGTATTTTTCTCAGAACCTGCTGATTTTACAAATATGGCAGCTATGCCTCAGCAAATTATAAGCAATAATGAATTAGTTAATTTTCTTTAGTGAAAACTGCTCTGGTAAGATTATTAAATTACTGTATTTCTACTTATTGAAAGTAGCTACCAGTCAGTAAATTAGGATTTCTAGGACTCTTTGGGGAAAGGGATTATTACTATTACCCATGTTCATCATTATTTTGGCTCTAACAGAATTAAAATGTTCATAATACCTGTTAAAATACGATATTTTTGTTCCCAAATTTATACTTTGATAAGGAAATGACCTTATTAAATAGGATCTCAGTGCAGATTAGAAACCAATTTTATTCTAGGAATTTAGTTGGTTTGATTACTTTGAAGGGCTGATTTAAATCAACAGCAATATTCTTTCCCAGCAAACAGACCTAACCAGGAGTTGAGAAAAACTGTATCATTTCCTTCTTTTACACTTATCTCTAAGATCAAAAAGAGTTGATGTTTCAGGATATTATGTTTATTTATATACATTGATGATTTTAAAAAACCAGCATATAATTCTATTCATGTGTATATTTGGTCCTAGGAAACACTAACGTCATTTCAAATAGAGCTTATACAGTAGTATGGTGTGTGTATATATGTTTGTGTGTGTGTGTGTGTCTGTGTGTGTCTGTGTCTGTGTCTGTGTATTGAGGGGATATCCTTGCCCTCACTGTAATGAGGTAGGGTCAATAAGGGACATATTTTACACAACCTTATAAGTGAACATGTTCCTATCACAAACAAGGCACATGGCAACTTTTTACTTACGTCTATGAAGAAAAATTATGGTTCAAGTGTTAATACAATATGACTTTCCATCCACATTCCATTTTACTTTGGATCTACACAACACTAAAAATTTTGAAATAAAAAAAATCCTCTTTCATAACTGTTATTGTTTTGAATTGTCCCAATGCCCAACAGAAGTTTCTTGCTTTTATTCCTAAGGATTCAAGTCTGAAAATTACTACTGTTAGCCTAACGGCTTTATTTATTTTAACATGGCAATGGATTTAAGGGAAAAATGTATGAAAGAGATAATATTACAATAAGTAATACACAATTTAATAAGCCACAATATTGATTTTGTTTTATTTCTCTTATGAAATTAAGGGTTCCTTAAATTCTAAGTTTTTTATGATTTTAAATGAATTGTTCTAATCAAGAATAGATTTACAATTCAAGTTAGCAAGTGGTATTTGAAAGGAGCTTTCAGGGAAGCAGAGAAGAGTTGTATACTGAATATAATTTGGCTGTCTTTCAGATTTCTAAATTAGTGTTTAACAAACTTTATATGTAAAGCACCTGAGGATTTGTGAAAATGCAGATTCTAATTCAGAAGATGTGTGATTCTGCATTTCTAACAAGCTCCCACGTGGTGTTAGTGTTGCTTTCTGTGGGCCACACCTTAAATAGTGATCATCTTCATCACTTTCTTTAAACATCATAAGAAAAAAAGAGAAGTATAGATTAAAAAGATCATCCTAATTATGGAAACCCAGATCCCAATTGCAGTTGTCTTTGAACTCTATTAGATGCTTTCTGAAAACATTCTTTGACTTCACAACATGTAGGAGATGGTGTATGGGTATTGTTTAAATTTTTTCCAAAGCCTTTATTTTTTTTTCTTTTGAGTAGTTAAATACATGGCATTAGGAGATTCATGAGATATGGGGATCTATAGTATATCAAATCAATTTAATTTGGCACCAGATTTATCTAGATTCAGAATCCAACTCTGCTACTAGTAGGTATGTAATTTTAAGAAATTCCTTTAATGTTTTTAGCCTCGATTTCACTAGCAGTAAAAAGAGGGTCTAATGCATATCCATTTACAGTTTTACTTAAAGCTTATGATTTCTGATTTGCTTAACTGTAGTCATTGAGCATTCAGCACTTTGATATATTTTATTTCGTGCATAACATGCTGTAGTATGTAAACTCTGGTTATTCCAACTATTTTCAGCAAAATAGCCTATTGGGTCCCCAGCAATTGAATGGAGATGTGATCATTTAGAATGTGGAAAGATGAGAGATAAAGCTGAACTGGATGTTGAGTAGATTATGAAAAGCTTTAGTGCCATATGAGGAATTTGGAATTTAGTCTGTAAGAAATGATGAGGGTTATGCGCTAAGATGTAGTGTAAGGAAGATAAAATTACCCATAATAATATTTAATACAATGATTGCTAATAGAATTTGCTTTATAGTGAAAGTTAAGAAATTGTGAAGTTAAAAGACAAAATGATGGATATAGAAATGGCATATTAGATAATTATTCGGAAATCAAATTTGTAAGAATCTGATCATTTGAACATAAGCTACAAATTGAATGTTTTCATCCAACTCAATAAACTTTAGGAAATATATGCCTTTACATAATAAGAAATATAAAAAATATTGATGCTGAGCTTTTCTATATTTTAGCCCAGTTTTCAGTTGCCTGTATACTTAGATATAACCATATCACAGAAATAGAATATAAAATTATCTTCCTTGTATTTATTTTATTATTTATTTATTGTTTTCTATAATAAGAGAACTTTGCATATAGGCTCCCCAGCCAAGTTTCCTATATCTTTCCTAGAATCACATCCCAAGCTTAGTCATGAACCAATAACTGGAAAGGGAAAGATCTTTGCCTATAATAAATAAAGGCTGCTTTTCCTGCAGTACTGAACTGCTTTGGAAAGAATCCTTGGCTTTGATAGGTTCTGTGAGGAAAGTTTAGATTCGTATTTTCAAGTGTGGTGGGAGTGGACTTCTGTGTGTGTGTGTGTGTGTGTGTGTGTATTATTCAGGAAGTAATGATCAGTGTCTGCCTTTGGTGAAGGAAAATGTTGATTATTCACTCATAATTCTTTGATTATGCTTATTTATTTGATATTTCTGCATAGAAAACAGTATTCATACCACAAAATCTGAACTACATCAAACTCTACATTCTTAATACATTCAATTTTTGTATTCTTACCACAGGTTCAGAAACACTGGTGATTTTCAAATAAAATTATTTCTATTAATTTACTCGTTGGTTCTGTTGCTTTCTTTGTATCTTGTATGTATTCTTGAAAGTAATATTTCATAATTCATAGCAATATTAGAGATGGACATAGAGGTATCAGTACTTTTTTATGAGAATATCTTTTATAGCATGATCTACACCAACGTAACTGCAGAGCAACATAATGTGAACTTGCTGTAGTTATTTATTTGCTCAGTAAACAAATGGGCTGAGTATTTGTTTCTACATTGGGTGACTTAGAGAAGCTCTTAACCAATCCACATGTTTTAAAAAGGCACATTCACATTTATTTATTTGCCTGTATTCACTGATTTATTTTTTGTGTCAGTTTTAAGGCTTGAACTCAGGGTCTGTGCAATTTTTTGAGCTTTTGTGCACAAGGCTTATGCACACCACTTGAGCCTCAGCTCTACTTCTGGCTTTTTGCTGTTGATTGAAGATCAGAGTTTCCAGGACTTTCTGCTAAGTCTGGCTTTGAACTGCAATTCTGAGTAGCCTGCTGAGTAGCTAGGATTACAAGCATGAGCCACTGGTGCCTGGCAAAAGGTGAAATTTTAAATGATTGATCATGAAACACTATAATTGAGAAACCAATCCGAAATTGAGAAGAATGGACCATGCCTTTAAAATTGCCATCTGTAGTTTGAATGAGCGAAAATGGTATAAAGGCAGAAATTTGGATAACAGAGTCTATGTTTTCATGGAATTAAACTAAAGTTGAGGTATTACCACAAAGATATCCTTTTCAACCTTTACATGACATGTACTAATTTCTATTTGAGTCTTAGTGTTTCTCAAAGTTTTAACTTTATGAGTTTCTTGAGGTGTTACTTTCACAAAGATTTTAGGCCACATTGAAAAGGAACAAGGCAGCCCATATCTTATCTTTGGTAACATTGTGGTAAGTATATATGCATGTTAAAAACTATTGTCTAAAGAGTAAGAAGCAACTCTTGGGGCAGAATGAATAACAATTTCAAACTAGAGACACAAACATTCCATGACCTCGCTTCCTTCCTTTTTTTGGGTCCGGTCCTGGGGCCTGAACTCTAGGCCTGGGCGCTGTCCCTCAGCTCTTCAGCTCAAGGCTAGAGCTCTACCACTTGAGCCACAGAGTCACTTCCGGCTTTTTTCTTTTTGCTTATGTGGTACTGAGGAATTGAACCCAGGGCCTCAGGCATGCAAGTCAAGCGCTCTACCACTGAGCTACCTTCCCAGTCCTCACTTCCTTTCTATTGTTACTTTATCCATTACTCTTTAGGCATCTGAACTGGATTATTCCCTTTTAAGAAATGGATGAAACTTTAATAAAATGAGCTGGCATCTTATCCACTTCACATAGCATGGCTAAGGAAATAGGTGATATTTATTAGGTAATTGACCAAGGGTTGTAAGTGTGGTATAATACATATAATTTAGCCATAGAAGAAGTATATTTTTTGTGTTATAGATGTTAAACTCAAGGTTTAAGGAGATTAAATGATTTCCAGAATCTCCCTCTAACCACTAGTGAGATCAATATCTATCTATTGATATGTTAATATAATTGAGGCTGCAGGCTACTTTTTAGCTATGACTTTTATTCTGAAAATAATTTTTCTCTATGGACATATTTAATTTTCTCTATGGACATTTTTTACTCCTACAGCCTAATTATATCATTTAAAGTCATTTTTTCTTGAGCTTATTCCTCTTTCTTTTTGTTTCCTTCCATCTTTCTTTTCTCTCTCCCTCTTGCTTTCTCTATCTCTTTCGTTCATTCATTCATTCCTTCCTTCCTTTCTTCCTTCTTCCCTCCCCCTCTCTCTTTCTCTTTCTTTCTGTCTTTCTCCCTCTTCTCTCTTTTCTTTATTCCTTTCTCTCTTTTTTTCTCATTCTGTCTTTCTCTTTGAAAGAAGGTTTCAGTAGCCTAGGTAGGTTTAAACTTTCAATGTTCCTTTAAGTCATGTGTCAACACTCTTATCAATTAGCTTATTTTCTATCAGAATTTAGCAAAAGTAATGCTATTGATGTAGGTAATACTAGTTAACCCTTTCTCTTTTCTCATATTTTTATCTTGTATAATTTCTAGCACTGCTGTTCTATGGTGAATATTGCTATTTTTATGTTTTGGAAATTGAATTTCAAAGAAATGACCAGAATTTTCCATTATGTTTATATCTTTATTGTCTTCCTGGTCATATCTACTTCCATCATGGCTGCTGTTCTTTTTCTTTTTGAGGTTTATAGCCAAACCTCAAAATTTTTGGCATTAATTACAAATGTTCAATGAAAATGTGAACATCTTTAGCCATAAAGGAAATGAAAATTCAGAAAACTTCAGATTCAGTCTTACTTCAGTCAGAATAACAAAAATCAAGAAGATAAGCAAGTATAAACATTAAGAATATGGGAAAAAAAAGAGCACTCATTCTCTGTTGCTTGGAATATGTTAATATGTAGACACCATGGAAGTCAATATAAAGATTTCTCAAACTAAAAATAGAACTACTCTATGATACATTTGTACACTCCTGAGTACATATACTAAGGAATGTAAGTCTTCATGCAGTAGAGATACCTATACAATCAAGTTTCTCACAGCACTACTTATGATAGCCAAGCTATGAAATCAAGCCTGTGTAGACCAACTGATGAAGAAAATCACACACACACACACACACACACACACACACACACACGCCCAACCAAGCATTATTTAGTTAAAAAGAAAATTAGAAATATGTAGTTTCCAGAAAAATGAATGGAACTGGAAATCATTATGGTAAGTGAAATAAGACAGACTAAGAAATATAAATATCTCACGTTCTTTTGTATATAAAAAAATAGGGACTTAAAAGATGAAAACAAATGACACTAGAGTTAAGGTGGTGGAGATTATTTAAGGGGAGAAGCAATGGGGAAAGGGCGAGTGAAATGAGATAAATAATTAAACCCATTATGAAAAGTGAAACACATTAAAATAATTCGAAATATGGAGAAGGGATAAGACTAAGTAAAAACAGTAGACTTATGAAAGTTTGTATGTGCATGTGTAGAAAAATCACCGTAAAATCTCTTTGTCAAATTTATATACACTAATAAAAAAGGGGGAACCACATTTGTAAGAAGAGTTTCAAAATTCTCTTCTTTTCCAGATTCCAGAAGTACAAACCTGTGGTTGAGATGGGCCTTCAGGAGCCCTGGTGAATTCTCTGACAGTATTCCTAACCTGTGTACTGACTACTAATCTTATCTGCCTGCCTGGGCGTGGTTACTACTCTTAATACAAGAAGCAATGCAGAATCCTTGCTAGATATTCTCATTAGTTTTGTAATATTGTTTATATTAATCCTATATTTATTTTAGCCTTAATGTAAAAATAAGCATTCCAATGTTCCCTCCTAAGAAAAAGAAAAACATCTTTTTTAATACGTTTTGTACTGTAAAAATACTGTACAGAGGAGTTACAGTTACATGAGTACATGAGTAAGGTAATGAGTACATTTCTTATCAAGTATTGTTAACCTCCTCCTTTGTTTTTACCCTTACCATCCCTTCCCTCCCACCTACACAACTACATTCCCCCTCTTCCCTCCCCCAGCGGAAATTGTAAAGTTCATTTTTCAACATAATGTCTTGCACATCTCATTGTTACAGTGGGTCAACCTGTACCTATTTAAGGATTTTGTTTTGGTGTTGTGGTTCAAGTGATAGAACACTAGCCTTGGGCACAAAGAGGATTTGGGGCAGCCCCCAGGCCCTGAGTTCAAACCCCAAGACCAGCCCCCCCCCTCAAAAAAAGAAAGTAAAACATCTTTTAAAGTTGGGTCAAAACACATTAGAATTCTGGTGCTGTTGACCCACATCTGTAATCCTGGTTACTCAGGAAACTGAAATCTGAGGATCACTGTTGGTTTTAAGCTAGCCTATGCAGGAAAGTCTGTGAGATTCCAAGTAATACCCAAAATGCTAAAAGTGGAGCTGTGGCTCAAGTGGTAGAGCCTTGAGCGCAAGAGTTCAGGGACAATGCCCAGGCCCTGAGTTCAATCCACAGGACTCTCTCTCTCTCTCTCTCTCTCTCTCTGTTTCTCTGTCTCTCTCTCTGCCTCTCTCTGTCTCTCTTTCTCTCTCACTCACACACACACAAATACACACACATTTAAAGTTTATCACCAAAAAAAGATACACAGATGCTCTATGATGAAACATATATCAAAAATATTAAGGAAATATTTTTGGTAGCCCTGAGATTTGAACTGAAGGTCACATAGTTGGTGGCATTTCTTGAGCCATACTCTCAGCTCATGAAAGAATTTTTTGTAGTTGTTGTGGGTCTTGAACTCTGGGCCTGGGCACTGTATCTGAGCTCTTAGCTCAAGGCAAGTGCTCTACCACTTAGCCACAAGATCACTTCCAGTTTTCTGGTGGTTAATTGGAGATAAGAGTCTCACACACTTTCCTGCCTTGGCTGGCTTTGAACCATGATCCTAAGATCTCAACCTTCTGAGTAGCTAGGAGTACAGCTGTGAACTATTAGTACCCAATGAATGAAAGCATCTTATCTAAAGTATATATTAGGTATATAAAATACACTATAAAATAGTTTTACATTTCCATGCTTGATTTATTTTTATAATAAAATTGCTAGGGATAAAAGTACTAGCTTTGAACTTATAACCGACTCTTGTGTGTGTATGTTTGTGTGTGTGTGTGTGTGTGTGTGTGTGTGTGTGTGTGTATTGTCATCTCTTTGTTAAGATAGAGGCTCCAAGGTCAGATGTCTTTGTTTCTTCTGTTTAGAAATGTGTCTCAAATGCCTAATATATGACAGGCCTTAAAAAGTGTTTTCTTTGTGAAGAGCTTATAGAGAAAAACTGTAGAGAAGAGGGTAATAAGGTCTTATGATGAAAAACTCACACACTGAAATAAAAGTTTCTATATAAGAAGTTAGAGAAGTAAGATAAAAGGATAAACTTCTTACCTACATTTCGAGCTGAGACTTTATAAGCAAATACAAACACAAAATGGTTCTAATTTTTATGGTGTAGATTATTACTACGCACAATGTAACAAATGTATAAGGAAAAAAAAAGAAGAGCTTTCACCACCCTGAGGTTACCCCAAATGTTTTCTCAGGCCATTCTAACAGCATTCCTATTGAGTTCATCAAATAGGAATATGTTTCTCAATCTTGTGGGTTTTCATGCGTGCGTGCGTGCATTCATGTGTGTGTGTGTGTGTGTGTGTGTGTGTGTGTGTGTGTATTCTCATTGGGAAAACAGGCTTACTTCTGAGGTGTGTACCACATACCTAGAGACACTCTCTATGTTTAGGAAAGTTCAATAAGGTTAATTAAGCCATTTTTATTCTGCAAGTTATAGTAAAAGGGTGAGAAGTGTAGGGTGGGCATGATAGGGGTTGTGGTGTAATTGGCCTGTGTTCAGAGCTGTTTGCTTCAGAGATAGTGGCAGCAATCCAGATGAGCCTACAGGCTGGGGATCTCTGGATTGGCATGATATTATTGGTTTATACCATGATATTATTGGTATACCATGATCTACATTGTTCACTAACTAGACTGAAAACGAAACTAATTTTAAAAGGTATTATTTTAGAAATTTCTAAGCAAATTCATATGAAAAAACTCATAAAGGAAAATTATCTATATGTAGATTTTACAAAGTTGAAATAATTTTCTTAAATATTAAGTAAAATATTGTTTCCATTTCTTGGACTTCATTTTGATAAACATCATTTTAGATGAGCATATACACAGAGTTATTGAGTCTTTGTGATCCTCTAAAAATATCCTCCTTTGGTCTCACTGTGTGAATGTCTAGAGTCTTGTATAATTGATCATTTCCCAGTATATTTTCTATCTTTTACCACCCAGTTTATTTACTTGTAAATTTATAGACTCAGTCTAGTGATAACAAAGTAGGGAAACCATGCAACCTATGTTTCTTTGGGTCTGGGTTACTTCACTTAAGATATTTTTTCCAAGTCTTTCTAATTTCTTACAAATGGTACTATATCATTCCTTCTGATGGAAGGAATGTGATTGTGCATATATATATATATATATATATATATATATCACATTTTCTTGATCCATTTATTCACTGAGGGATATCTGGGTTGATTTCATAAATTGGCTATGGTAAAAATGCTTCAATGAACATAGTTCATGTTAGTGTGGTCACTTTTGTGTTCTATTGGATAAATAACTAGGAGTAGAATTGCTGGCTCCTAGGGAAGCTCTATATTTAGTCTTTTGAGAAACTCCATACTGCTTTCCAAAGTGGTTGTGCATGGTTACGTGCCCATCAACAGTAGCATTCTCTTTTGACCAAATGCCTGTTAAGATTTGTTATTATTAGCTTTCTTGATGATGGCCAATGTAACTGGGGTGAGTTGGGATGGGATCTCAAAGTTGTTCTGATTTTGCATTTCATTTATGGCCAGAGATGTTGAAAATTTCTTCAGGTAGGGTCTACTAGCTACTCTTCCTTTTTCATCCGAGAAGTTTCTCTTTAAGTCTTTAGCCTATTTATTAATTGAGTAGTTGTTTCTTTGAGGGTTTATTATTGTGGGGGTTAATTTTTTGAGCTCTAAGTATCTTTTAGATATGAGGCCTTTATCTGATGCTTAGCTAGCAAAAATCATCTCCCATTCTGTGTGCTTTCTATTTATCAAAATAAATAAACTCCAAGAAATAGAAACAAGAGGTGTTTTTTTTGTTATTTCTTTTTTCCCTTGTTGCTATTTTTGTTTTCTGTACCTTTTATCTTGTATTCAGTTTTATCTGTTTTGAGGAGAGAAAGTGAGGAGCACAGAAATGGTGAGACGGCCGGGTGTCAGTGGCTCACGCCTGTAATCCTAGGTACTCAGGAGGCTGAGGTCTGAGGATCACGGTTCAAAGCCATCCCAGACAGGAAAGTCCATGAGACTCTTATCTCCAATAAACCACTAAAAAACTGGAAATGGTGCTATGGCTCAAGCGGTAGAGCGCTTGCCTTGAGCTGAAGAGGGCAGTGACAGCGTTCAAGCCCCATGACTGGTGAAAAAGAAAGAAAGAAAGAAAGAAAGAAAGAAAGAAAGGCAGACAGGAAGAAAGAAAGAAAGGCAGAAAGGAAGAAAGAAAGAAAGGCAGAAAGGAAGAAAGAAAGGGTGGGACGAAGGGTGAACAAATGCAGCAATGATATTCACTAGACACTATGTTGAAGATGAATTATATAACCTGGGGAGGGAGGGAATAACTGGCCAAAGGAAGGAGTGACACTGTTCCAAAAGAAATTTACTTGTTCTCTGATGTGTAACTCCTCTGTATAATACCTTTCCAATAACAATAACAATAAATAAGACAAGTAAACTCAACAATTCCTTTTACCATTTCCCATCTTACAATTAATGCAACTTTGTGCTATTTTCATCCTCATTAAATCGTATTTGCAGAATCCATACACTTATGTAAGTCTTAAAAATAGAAATCTGTTCTTATATGCTAGCCAACTTTATTGTTCTCAGATATTACATCCTGATTTTAAAATCATTATGAATTCCAAGATATTTACAACCTAGCAAAGAAGAGGATATTTTTTACTTATATACATTGATAACTTTACTGAGATGTAATACACTCCTATTTTTCTACTCAGAATCTTCCAGCCATATTATTTCTCCATCACAATCCTCTATCCCCACTTCATATATCCATGTTTGTACATGCCCACAAACATCTGCCTCCATTCCACCAAATCCACATCAGTATTCCTGGACTGAATCTGACTTCACTCAGTCCTTTACTACTTGAGAATTCTAAACATGATTGTATAGTATAATGTCTTATATACAATGTTTGATATCTTTATACTTTGGATTTTGTAGATCAACCTTGTGTCAATGGGGCCTAATCTTTCTTTGGAATCAGACATGCCACTGTTGTACCAGGAGGTTCAACTAATCTTTCTTTGAAAGCTGATTCAACTTATAAATCTCACATCAGGCTCATACACCATATTTATACAAAACACAAACAAAATTTCAAATATATTGTGTCATACTTATTTATGATAGAGATTATATATATATATACATATATATTTCATAGCTTTTCATTTGTGCTATTTAAATACTGGTTTATAACCAATATCTAGAAATCTCTATGAAATAAAATATGATAATACTGAGTGTGTTAAGTCATACCCAATTCTTTTATGTTATTGTTCAAACATCTTTATACCTTATCTGGTATAGTTATGACATCATTATGGTATTATTAAATATGTTCATAAGTACTATAAAATAAACCTGAGTTTTAATCTTGCAAAAACCATTTGAAACATATTTATCTACATTGAATTTATCATATCAATCATCATTCATTGGTGATGCTCTAAAATACCTCAAATATGATTTTATTTTATTATATTGTCAGTCATGGGCTTGAATTCTGGTACTGGGTGAGGTCTCTCAGCTCTTCAACTCAAGGCTAGCACTCTACTCCTTGAGCTATAGCACCACTTCTAGTTTTCTGGTGGTTTATTGGAGATAAGAGTCTCATGGACTTTCTTGCCCAGGCTGGCTTTGGACTGCAATCTTCAGATCTCAGCCTCCCTAGTAGCTAGGATTACAGGTGTGAGCCACTGGCACCCATCATTATAGTTATTTTTAATCCTTGTACTGATTCACTTATTTTATTTAGTAGATGCCAATAGGAAATCATTGTTATTTTTTACTACATACTTTTTTGACTACTTTCTATATTCTAGGTTTAAATATGAATGTGATATGATATCTGAATCATGTTTCTGTTCTGCTTAGTATACGCAAAATTTATTTCTCACTTAATAAGTTCAAAACTTTTGGTTATGAATACTACATAAAATAATGAGTCATGCATTCCTCAAAGACTAGGATGATATGGAAATAATTGGCACAAATTACTATATGACAGTATAGTAATTTGGCTGAAGTTAAATGCTGCCTGTTTGCTTTGAATGTGGCTGAAAAGGGCCAGTTTGCTCATATTTCCTGTTTCTTACACATTCAATTCACTTGCCTGGTCATTTGAACACCTATATCCCTAAGATAGGGATATAGAATGCATAAGGAATTAATAATAAAATATTTTGATAACAGGATCATTAGATTTTCCACAATTGCTAAACTACAAGGAGGAGATCTTCATGTTTCTATAATCTTGCTATCTAGCTGAATCCAAGTCTGTGCAAATCTGTAAAGGAATATAACTCTTCAAAACACTAATTGAAGAATTCACCTTGCCAACTGCAATAAGGGGCATATAATGCAATAGGTAACATATCAAGTTCCTCATTAGATACTAGAAGCTGTTAACTATTTCAAAAATTTACATATTACAAACTGCCCCTGCTGCTGCAGTAAAATTAGTGAGCCACTCTTGATTGGGTTGGAACAGAGGCAATAGAAAAATCACAGCTATTAGATCTTGGCCAGACTAATAATAAAATGAGAACATGTCTTCTTCTATTTTTGAGCATCTAGATCTGACAGTAAATTACCTTCAGAAAAACTGATTAACAATAAAACTCAAGCCTTCATGTATCACTAATCCCAAATTGATCAATTACCTTCCTATCCTCCTAGACCTTTCCAGTTGAGAAGGATCAGTTAAGAGGAACTGCCTACCTGATTTACTCTTTCATGGCACTGCTATCTTGACTATAATCTAAAGACTCCTCAGGATAAATCTTAGGACATGGTAGTGTTTATAACATGAAACTACGTGGTTGACAAGTTTTACAATGAGAAAAATCAATCCCATACTTTTTATATTCATTTCTCTTCAGCTAGAAAAGGTCCACTTCTCATTACCAGAAGTCTGGTGATAACTTATCTGGGGGAAGAAAAAAGAATACACCAAGGTACAATCCAATTTTTTATTATGTTTTCTGCTATTCCTTGGCATCTGAGCTGCAATGCCTGATCCTGTTCTGAGGACCAATTCCTAACTGCATTACACCTAAAACACTGCTTATCCAATTGCTCAGAATGAATCTTTCATTACCAGGCTTTTAGGAGAATGATTTCGTGCTATGTTTGCTTACTTCAAAAAATGCATATTTTGTGAAATGTGTCTTCTTCCTTTACTATAGAAGGAAACTGAGGAGAGCTGTTTTGACCCCCTGTCTCTTTTTCTACCAAGAAAAATTGCTGCTCTATTGTTTTTGCCATTTTTTTCAGTATTCTCCTGTGATCTGTGGTGGAGGGAGGGTCATTTTAAAGCCATTCTTTAGGGAAAATGAACTGCTGTTCTGCTGTCAGAACACTCTCTCTGTGAAACTATAAATCTCATGAGCAGTCACTTAAGTGGGTTCATGGGTATTAACTTACCCATGTTAAAAGTGGCAATAGAACTCAGTAATAACTTATTAAGTGAATCAGTGAGTACATGAATATGATTCCTTAAAACAAAAATCACAATTTTATTTGCAAACCAAAAATAAGATTAGCTTCAAGAAAAGAACATTGATGCTAAAAAGTGCTATACTTTTAAAACAAAGCCTTCATTTACAATATTCTACATATGACTTGTTCGATTATACTTTAGGATTACTATCTGTTTTATGAATTATTAAAAACTGGATCCTAGAATACTCTTTGAAAATATTGCTTTATTGCACTTGTGACTGTTCATTTGACCTTTTTTTCATCTATAGCTGGGCACACTGGCAGACACATCTCATCTTGAGCCAAATGTAGGCTGAAATTGGGAAGATCATAGTTCCAGGCCAGCTCAAGCAGAAAATTCCAGAAGACTCCATCCTTAAGGAAGGAAGCTAAACTTGATGGCATGCAAATGTGATCACAAAAACTGTCTGAGCCTGCACCAGAATCAACTCAAAATGAATCAAAGACCTCAAAGTCAAAGCAGACACCCTGAAAACATTACCGGAAATAATAGGAGAAACTCTAGGGCTCCTTGGGAGAGGCCAAAATTTTCTTAATAAAGACCTGGAAACATAACAAATCAAAGAATGGTTGGACAAATGGGATTTCATGAAACTGCAGAGTTTCTTCATGGAAAAGGACATAGCTAGCAAGATCAACAGAAAGCCTACGGATTGGGAGAAGATCTTCACTAGCCATACAACAGACAAAGGTCTAATATCTAAAATGGACTTAAAACTCAAAAAAACTAAATTCATAAAAACAAATACATAAAGAAACAACTTCCTATTAAATAAGTAGGCTAAAGACTTAAAGAGAAACTTCTCTGAAGAGGAAATAAGAATGGCCAATTGATACATGAAGAAATGCTTAACATCTCTAGCCATAAAAGAAATACAAATGAAAACCACTTTGAGATTCCACCTCACCACAGTTAGAATAGCTATAATCAAGAAATTGCAGAGCTTCTGCATGGCAAAAGACATAGCTAGCTAGATCAATAGAAAGCCCATGGATTGGGAGAAGATGTTCACTATCCATACAACAGACAAGGGTCTCATATCTAAAATATACCTGGAACTCAAAAGATTAAATCCCCCAACAACAAATCCTCAAAGAAACAACTGTCCAATAAATAAGTGATCTAAAGACTTAAAGAGAAACTTCTCTGAAGAGAAAAGAAGGATGGCTAATAGACACATGAAAAAATGCTCAACCTTTCTAGCTATAAAAGAAATGCAAATCAAAACAACATTGAGGTACCACCTCACCCCAGTTAGAATGACTATAATCAAGAACTCTAATAACAAAAGATGCTGGAGGAGATGTGGACAGAGGGAACCTTACTGCATTGTTGGTGGGAGTGTAAACTTGTTCAATCATTTTGGAAAATAGTATGGAGGTTCCTCAAAAGACTCCACATAGAGCTCCCCTATGACCCAGCAACCCCACTTTTGGGCATTTACCCAAATGATCACAAACAAGACCATACTAAAGCTACTAGCACAACTATGTTTATTGTAGCATTATTCACCATAGCTAAGATCTGGAACCAACCCAGGTGCCCCTCAGTAGATGAATGGATCAAGAAAATGTGGTATATATACACAATGGAAT
>NW_012267221.1:131638-147742 GCF_000151885.1 Dipodomys ordii | reverse complement strand
CTTAATCCTCAGATCTCAGCCTCCTGAGTAGCTAGGATTACAGGCCACAGACACCCGGCTCTATCATGATTCTTTAAAAGCAGATTTCTTATATGTTGTCCCTGTTTATAATCAAGATACAGATGTTTTGTCATTTCTGTTTTCTAGTGACTTTTCTATCCATCTAATATTTAGCACAGAGTTTATGATAGAGTAGGCACAAAATAGTTATTTTTGAACAGGCCATAATATTCTTCAAGGTTATTAACAAGGGATTAGATGTTGGGGTATAAACTTTAACAGCAAGTGTGATGTCTTTAATTTGAATTATGTTCAAATTGGTTCTCTGAATATGACCTGTATTCTTTCTTCAAATGAATATATAATTCAACCTAATTCTAAGATAATTTGAATCTGATACCATTTGCATCTGTCAACTCGAATATATGTAAACATTCTTCAAGAATTGGAATGGAAAGATTGACATAAGTTCAGTCCATTAAGCCTGTATGTCTCAAAGTTTTCTAGAGTAAAATGATTGTTATTAGAGCAATTGAACACAATATCTATTTACAAAAATATCTTTCAAGATATCTGACAGCTCATACCTAATTTTTGAGTACTTGAAGTTCAATTCTGTTTTTATCATTATTTTAGCTTTGGCTTGATTCAAATATTAATACACATATAATTCATCTAAATGTATAATAATTTATATAACAATAAAAATAATAAAATTATATGTAGTTTTTCAAATTAAATCTTTGAATGGTAGATTAAACCATTCTTACTAGTTCATCAACTCCATACTTGTCAGAAGGGCATTTTTGCATGAAATTTAATTTCTGAAATAAACATTGAAAAATTATCTTGTCTCATCAATGAGGAAACTCTCTTATATTTCTCCCATATTTTCTGTCAGAACAGAATATCTCTTGAATTGTCTGTATAAAATCGTTTCTATTGTTCTGGCAATGATGTGGCTGTATCCCTTGATAGGAAATTGGGCATGTGTGGCTCGGCATCCAGAAGAATATGTTTACCAATGAATTATCTTCCAAGGTTTTGACACCACCATCAGTTATGCCAGATGCAAATCATTTACTCTCTGTCAGTTCAAATACACAGTCTTGTTTAGATGGCTTAAATCTATGCTGGCACCAAGATATAGCAAGCAATATTGCTCAACTTTTGAGTTGAAAGCAGAGACAAATGCACACAGTGCCAAAACATGGAAATAACACAATGTAGACTGAATTTTGCTAAATGTTACTTAATGTGAGCATAACATGAGACTGTCAAAAGAGTAGTGGCATTTCCTACTGAGAAAGAGAAATCACACTATTTCTCCATGGTTGACCTAATTCGTTGACATGGGTTTTCAGATGAGTGTCTAGATCTATAAAGCCTAAAAAACGTATAGAGCTCATAATGTCAAAAATGAAGCTCTGGGACAATATATCGGGGAGATTCCAAATGAAATTCTAGAATTTGGAGATGTAAGATGAATTTTATGTTGATTTTCTTCTGAAAATTTGAATCATGAAGTCTTAGCTTCTTATATGTAGACAGGTGTGTTAAACAGAAGTGACCACTGGAGAGTTGCAATTTATATTTATTTGGAATAATGGCAAAAATCAACAAAATCTGAGGACAGTATGTAGTCCATAAAAATCAAACTATAATATCAGTTCTACTTCATAATTATAGGGTTAAATTTATAATTTTTGGCAGTATTAGGGACTAAATTCAGGACATCCTATTTACAACACAGCCACTTGATCTGTTCAGCCATAATCCCAGGCCCTTTTTGTTTGGTTGTATGCCCTGGCTGGCATCTTCCAAACTCAGCCTCCCAAGCAGCTAAGATGACAGAATGAAGCACTATGTAGCCAAGGACTAACAATTTGAAACTGACAGTTTCTGATCTACAAAATATGAATGACTGACTTCTTTTAATTTATGAAGATGATATATTGGTTGAAAGAAAGCACATGGAACATATGTTAATATGAATGTTTAAGACAGCTGTAAATTCTTGTTATTATCAAGAATGTCATGAGGACCTTGACTCACTGAGCTAAGTAAACACGAGAATCAAAGAACTAGGCAAACAAAACCAAAAACAAAAATTAAAGCACAAATCCTGATTTTTTTCCTTGATAAAACAAATAATATATTATATTATGGTTTTCTGGCTTGAGTTTGATATTTTTCTTCCATGTTGGATTTAAATTGGTTAAGTAATCATTTGGGAGGAGGTTTTTTTTTTCCTCAGAAGCAGAATTTAACAAGTATCTCCAGATCCAGCAATAGAAGAAAATATACATTCATGCCACATGTGTTACATTACTTGAATCTTTTTGCGTTATTTTTTGTATGTTTTTTCTTCTAAAAATGCTGTTCAGAGGGGTTACAGTTATATGAGCAAGGTAATGAGTTCATATCCTATTGAGCATTGTTGCCTCTTCCTTTGTTTTCCCCCTACCATCCCTTCCTTTCCACCTCCACAACTACACCTCACCCACTCTGAAGTTGTAAAGTTCCTTTTCAACATAGTGTTTTCTACATTGCATTGCTACAATGGGTCAACCTGTATCCTTATTTAAGCATTTTGTTTTTTCCCTTCCCTCCCCGAATTAGAGAAGTGTATATACAAGATGCAGGGCACCAACATCAAATACCTTGAAAACAGGGGGGAAGAACATAAAAAGAAACATAAACATCACATGGTACATTATAAATACTTTAGAAACAATAGCAAGCAAGAAAAAAAATGATACTTGTGTCCCTATCTTGAGATTCCACCTCACCCCAGTTAGAACTCTAATAACAACAGATGCTGGAGGGGATGTGGACAAAAGGGAACCCTACTTCATTGTTGGTGGGAGTGTAAACTTTTTCAACCACTTTGGAAAGCAGGTTCCTCAAAAGACTCCACATAGAGCTCCCCTATACTCTGCAATCCCACTTTTGGACATTTACCCAAATGATCACAAACAAGACCATACTAAAGCTACTAGCACAACTATGTTTATTGTAGCATTATTCACCATAGCTAAGATCTGGAACCAACCCAGGTGCCCCTCAGTAGATGAATGGATCAAGAAAATGTGGTATATATACACAATGGAATTCTATGCCTCCATCAGAAAGAATGACATTGCCCCATTTGTTAGGAAATGGAAAGTCTTGGAAAAAATTATATTAAGTGAAGTAATCCAGGCCCAAAGAAACATAGGTCCCATGGTTTCCCTTATTTACAATAACTAGTATATGTCTGAGACAAGCAGAAAAGGTCAGATAAGTTGATGTACAGGGAATGAACCCTAAGATATGTATTCAAAAGTTTTTTCTTTCTTTCGATTGTTTCTAATATGTTTATAAGATGATTTTTTTTGTTGCTTTGTATGTCCCTCCTCCACTGTATAACCCCTGCATTCATTGTATTTGATGTTGGTATAATTTATGGAGGGGAAGAGAAAAAACAAATCGTTTAACTAGGGATACAGGTGGACCCATTGTAACAGTGAGATGTACAAGATAATATATTGAAATCGAACTTTACAACTTGGGTGGGGGGGAGGAGGGAGGAGTTGCAGAGGTGGGGAGGGAAGAGATGGTAGGGGAAAAACAAAGGAGGAGGTAAGGATGCTCCATAGGAAATGTATTCATTACCTTACTCATGTAATTGTAACCCTTCTGTATAGTATTTTTACAATAAATAACATTTAAAAAACTGTGTGAGACCTGAAATAGACAGATAGTAATGCATATTGGACCCTGAGCAAGAAGCAAGGCTCTAGAAAAATTTAGTGATCCAGTGTAAACTACAGCTGGAGACAAAAATAGTAGTAAATGTTGGCCTACCAGGTGTCTTTGATTTAACACAAGGAGAGAGAGAGTGGGGGGAGGGAGAGAGAAACTGGCTTAATTTACAAGAATTAAAATTCTGTATTTTATAAAGATATAAATCATTTTAATAACATTTCAATAGTAACAGATTTTTAAACTAATTGTAGAAATTAAGGCTAAATAATAAAATGTATTGGTATTTAAAGCACCATAGGGGTGAAAGCTATTTTATGATATCATATATTGATAAACCAAGTAAAATTTGCTATACATATTACAGATTTGCTTTTCTAGTTTAATTGCTATGTTTGAATAGTTCTGCCTCCTGTTACATGCAAAACAATGCATTATGTGAAGTAGAATGTGGTCAGGTGAAGTTCGTTCTGATCAATTTTGTGTAGCTTCAATCTCTAATAATAACTGGCCTTAGTTCCATAATCACCTTCATTGATATAATCCAAACTAAGAAAAGGTCTCGTATCACCTTCACCACTGCCATGTTTTACATAGCTGCTACTGAGGGTTTAAGAGGTTAAATGACTTGCACAATGTCATAGAACAAGTTGATTTCAGTGTTGAGAATAGACTGTATCATAAATGACTTCAATCTTATGATTATTTTGATACATAGCAATGGATTATAAATAATTGCTCTAAAATCACTTGTGTTTAATTTTTATTGGGTAGAAATTTGTCATTTATTGTAACATCAATGGAAATTCTGTGAATATACAGAGTCAAGAGAGGAATAAATCTAACAATTTTTTTCTTTTGGAAGTACAATTGGATGTTACATCAAAGAAAGATTACTGTTGTTAGCTAATATCACAACTATATAGGCCAAAGAAATCTATAAAGACCGATTTTGAAGCATGAATGATGTAAAAGTATTATGGATACTAATTTACACTTTCAGTATGCTACTCAGTGAAATATTAAGCTTGGGAATCTGTGAGTTCGGATATCAAATATAGTTGTTATTTTGCATTTTTATTCTGCACTTTCTCAGACAATTCATAACAGAGGAAGAGCAGCAACACACACTTCTGCCGTGCAGACATAATTCTCAATGGTGTGTGCTGAGATCTGTCTGTACAAACCACAGAATATCCACAAACACAATAGCAAGCATTATCATGTTCATTTTGATCTTCCCAACTTTCCTTTGTTCCTCTGCACTGATATGGGTGGCTATGAAAGTATATTTTTCCAGAGATGCCAACTTCCATGAATTTTTTTCATTGATCCATTGATTTGTGTGACTTCAGAGTGTGATTGATCCCTTCTCTGACAGTCTTGTCAACAAACTTGGTTTCTGCTGAGGTTAAGAAGATCCATAGTTAAAAGCTCTAGGCTAGAAATTGGTAATGTTAGAGTCAAGAATTCAAACATGACTTAAGAACATGTTTCATTCTTTTTAAGATTTCAAACATACATACTGATTTTAGGCATACCTATGTATTATTTGGAATATCATTCCTCATGGTCTCAGAACACAGCTTCACACATGAATTTTATTTTCCTGATACTGAGGTCTGAGTTTGTTTCAATCAATGTTTAACTGACCATTTCATCTCATGTTTGTAATTATGTAATCACAAAATCTAAGGAAGGCTTAGATTTTACGTAAATGAATGGGTCCAGAGAGGTGAAGTTATTTATTCAATTTGAGATTCAGTAGGACAAAAATAGAAGCAAACATTTGTAGCGAACCTGAATTGTAGCAGGTAGTAAACTGGGAATTTAGGTCTCATTATCATATTGATTCTGAATCTTAAAAAGAAACATGCCATACTCATGTTAAGTCATATGGTTAAGAAAAAGTAATCTGAGAACTTGACTCTAAAGACAATTCAAATCTAAGTTTCTGATTTTTCTTACAGTGAATTTTGTTCATTTAATATGGTTACTAAATTACTAGACAACTTAAGTTAGTGTGCTTGCAGTTTTGAAATCACTCACATGTGGTAAAGCAGAAAGTTACATATAGTAGCCTGTATACTTTAACTACATTTTTTCTAAAAAATGTATGATTCCTAAAGAAATCTCCAATTAAATTGCATTTCATAGTATAGTTATTACCAATCAGGATGTCATTTAGAATACATAAAACAAAAAGGTAAAAAGGCAGATAATTCATTATCAATGCCATTCATGACATTTTTCATTTCAGTAGAAGATATTAGGATCCTGCTGTTTTGGTGTCTTTTTGTTCATTCCAGAAAAATATATATTTTCCCAGTGTTCTTTAGTATTATCAAGCTCAGAAAAATTTGAAGAAGACAAAACCACACCAATCACATTTTATTCTTATAACTATTGTCAGCATTTAGCCTCTGAGAACTTTTATCTAGGTCTCACATCTTTTGATGATACACAGCTGAATATAGAAGACAAAAGAAAAACAATGAAAAAACATCTTATCTCTATATGTGTACATGTGTCAAGAGAGCTTTCTTCAGATGCACAGCTAATGTTTTATTTAACTAAAGGCAAAATGAAAGCCTTAAGAACAGTTGTGCCAGTCATCATCTAAATGAATATCAGACTTGAAATTTCCTTTGAAGATATGTCTAGGAGGTCTATCAAAATCACTTATGAATCATATTTATTATTTAATACAATAGGGGAAAGACTTATTATCTATTGGTCTTGGAATATACCCAGTTGAAAGTGATTCTAGTTGGACTCGACTTGTGAAAGGATCTATTATTGGAAGATGAATTGGTCAGTAGACAAATACATATGAGCTGTATTAGTGTCTCAAGAGGCAGATCAACTGCCATCATAGTGCTCAAGTTTATAAGCGGAAATGTATTTTCAATAAAAAGTGCTGGGTATCTTGTTGAAATGAATATAAATTAAAAGTCTTACCTGTAATTACTAAGTATTTATGAACCTATTTTTTGTGAATCTATTTTTAAAATGATAGACTTGCATCATTCATTCCAGTTATCCAAATCCACAGTGAGGAGGAACACTGACTTTTCTTTACAGTGGACTTGGCACCCATCTGGTGACACAGAGTGATTTAGGGAGGAATAAGTGTATGGACTAGATGGTAAAAGTGAAAGTTGGAAGACAAAGACTATTAATTTTAGAATTCATAACCGGATAGCTATGCATATTTTGAGCAACATCTCTATTCTCAGAGTTTCTTTGAGGAAACTGCTGTTTAAGACCACTGTCTTTATACTCTGGTAGGATAATTTATTCACAGCAAGGGAGGTCATTAGAAAGGTGAAAAATGCTACTAGATCAAGAATGGCAAATATTTCATTTTGTCTGCCAACTGTAGTTGATTTGTAATGACTGTCTACAGAAATGTGGACAAGAAAACCCTAAAATCTTATCTAAACATCACAGTTCAGTTTGGTATGATTGATAAGTGATGCCTACATGGACATAATAGGTGAATTATTGGCATAGCCCATGTAATATTTTTTCTATTCCTCTATTAAATATTCTTGTATAATTGGATCTAAACTCATTTACAAAGATCAAAACATGACTGAGAAAAGTTTAGCTCATCAGTTAATAAATTACTAGTTAGCCAAATGAGGGCACTTACAACCCATGACAATGGTTAGTCCAAAAAGTTTAAGTTAATTCAGTGGTGTTTCCCAATAAGTTCTTGAACAGGATTTTTTGAATAGAGGTTTGTGGTATTCAAGAGCATGGATCAAGCTGACATTTAACAATTTAACATGGTAAGTATGAAAGTATGACTCTAGAATTAGAGGCAGAATTTATTACTAAATAAGAAATTCTAACATGAGGCTAAGTTTTATTCTTTGCAATCTCTCTCTGTCTCTCTTTCTCTCTCTCTCTCTCTCTCTCAACTATCTTAGCTGTAAGACCATGAATATAGTATGTGTAAGATATTTTGAACTAGACTTTGGTCCTTTGGTACAGATAACTATATTGAAAACCCCAAAGGCAGGCCTAAGCCACTACAATAAGGAATGGTCTTCAAGGGGCATGGTAATGTGGCATAGCCCTAGATCGAGCAGGACAGTAAGTCTCCCTACACTGTTTCGATAGTGCCCAAAGTTAGAACTGGCCTAATCATCATGACAGAGTTAAACCACACACTAGACAACTCAGGACGTGTAGCTGAGAGAACACCTGTTAGAGTCAGGACAAGATAGAAAATTGTCAGCCTACTTGATTTTCTCATACATAAAATTGTATGTCTCATGTTTTAATCTTCATGCATAAACTGGTTTTCCTTCTTAAACCTGAAAATTGTTCTTAGAAAAACTTGAATGTTGCATATATATATATATATATATATATATTGCATATATTTGTATCTTATATGAATAGGTTTCTTTGATGGTTTTCTAAGTGTACATTTTTTGTTAATGCTGAATAAGCAACAGCAGAGGACCAGTAAGGAAATAAACGCAAAATATAGAATAGGATAAATGAAGGCTAAAAGAAGAGACTCCGGGAACATGGGGATATCTAAGACTGATTGTTTCTTTCTTGACTTTTTGCTTTATTTGATTTTTTAAAATAGGTTTTCACTGTCTAGCACATGCTCACATTGAAGTTATGATACTTCACCCTCTGACTACGAAGTCCTGGGATTGTAGGAATGCACTACCAATGCTGGTTTCAGACAAATGGTTTTTAAACACGTTACTTATCAGACACAGAGAACAGAGAAAATCCAGGAAGAATATTAGAGGAAATGTTGGCTGAAGAAAAGTGTTGCTGGCATAATTCTTATGGAGAAATATTGGGTATCTCAGAGGCTGGTCATGAAAAATATACAAAGTTAACTAACACAGGACTTCTCTGGTGAATTTTCCAATTTCAAGAATGCCTTTATTTTCAAGCAAACTGGGATGTTTGGCCACAGTCACATAGAGTGTAAGAAGAATGAACAGGCCTTTGAGGGGAAAAAAATAGGTTTATTACTTGGATCTGATCTTTGCTTGGAAAGCAAGGTATTATAGCATGTTACATGGTCATGACTTAATGAATCAGTGAAAGAGTGTTGGCCATTCTGTTTTAGGTATTGTGTATGTGTGTGTGTGTGTGTGTGTGTGTGTGTGCATGCAGCGCATGTGGCTGCATGAGCATGCACATGAGGTTGATTATGAGCATGTGCTTATAGGTAAATATGTGCGAACATTATGGCCTCCTGTGGATACATGTGTTTGTCTCTAAAGAGAATTTTTTTCCTAAGCAAGCTTAAAGGACCACTTTCACGGTTAACAACAACTAAAGTTAATTCTACAAAATCATTATACCTTTTTTTCTCAATGAGATTCATGACTGAATAAGATTTAAAAATCAGTAATTTAAAATGCTTATTTGATATATGTTATTAATATTCTAAGTAGATTCAAAAGGGTTATTGGTTTTACTGGAGGGAAGGAAATTATTTCTCTTCATTATCCTCATTGTTTTGTAAATCTTGAAATACATTTTAGGTTTTGATTGTAATCACATCCAGGCTTTTTATATAGTTGAAATTGTTTCTTAATATAAATAATAATATTGGTCACATCATATTTGATTATTTACTGTTTAGATGATAATACACAAGTAAATATATAAATGGAAAATATATATATGGAAAATTTCAGTGTACATATACATTGTGGAATGGCTAAATCAAACTACAATATAAAATAACTCATATATTTGCCATTGGATTTTGGCAAAAACACTTTCATTGAATTTTCAAGTATATACTATAGTTACTCACTGTAGTCATCACAATGCTCAATAGATCTATGGAATTTATTAGTCTAGCTAAAAGTTATTGTGTGCCTTTTTGATAAACATTATAATAGCCATTGACCCTGACATCTGGTAACTGTCATTTTCTCTCTCTTCCTATGAGTTTGACTTTTTTACACTCTGCATATAAGTGAGATCATATAGTATTTGCATTTTTTGTCTTCATACAGATTCCTTCATTCTACATTGTTATGAACTACAGGTAGTCTTATGAGGCTGAATAGTATTATATTGTGTATAAATGCTATTGTTTCTGAATCCCTTTCTCTATGGATGGACACAGCACATTGCATTATTATAGTAATTCTAAATAGTGCTGATTTGCATATGGGAGTGTAGGACTTTTAGTTTATGTTAACCTTTACCCTAAACTAGCTTCAAAATTTAGTCAGTAATTCATATGATCAATCCAATATCATTCATAGAAAAATCTCTAGTATTTGATGAGGGAATTATAGCACATGGAATTAGAGTATGAACAAAATGTACAAGTCTTGTACATTATACAAAATGTATAAGTTTTGAAAGTATACTATAGGTCTTGGAAGGTGGCTCAGTGGTAGAGTGCTTGCCTTGCATGGATGAGGCCCTGGGTTCAATTCTTCAGCGCCACATAAGCAGAAAAATTTGGAAGTGACATTGTTGCTCAAGTGGTAGAGTGCTAGCCTTGAGCTGAAGAGCTGAGGGACAGAGTTCAGGCCCACGACTGGCAAAAAAAAAGAACAATATAGCCACATTTTTTTTAAATGACATAGATGATTAGAAAATGAGGTTATATAATTACTTGACATTTTGGTAGCAATGAATCCCTATATAATTCACAAAACTTTGAATGATTCTGGATAAAACACAGTAAACAAAGAATAAAGCAAGAAAGTAGATGTTATACATTAAATACTATTGTTTGACAAAGAACTATCCTAGGTACCTTTAAGTATCAACCTTAGCTCTTAAAAGTTTTTTTGTTATGACAGTTAATGTATATAAGTGAGCAAAAACAGAACTCTATTTTAGTGTAGATGTGTATAATTTTTGCTGGTGTTTTTCTCTTTCCTTGTTTCACTTCAGTAGCATTAGGCATGTGTAGACAAGGAAAGAAAAATATACTACATGTTTTGGTGTGAATGTCATGTGTTAAGCATTTTTGCATATGTGTTTTAAGCCTCAAACACATACTTCTATTTCTCCTAGAGTAAAATCATCATGTTCATTATTATAGCTTATAATATTCTATTTGATGCATGGTTACATAGTCAACACAGAAGGAAAATGAAGATTTCTTCAATCAGACAGGAGATCTAATTTTCATGTGACCTCTAAGAAAGCATATTTGTCTAATTTTTCTAATATACATATGAAAATAATAATGTAAATATGTTATGATATTAGAAAAACATTATTATTTTTAAATCATGTTGAAAAATAGTTCTAACTAATCTTACAACTTATTTACACCACTTTATTTCTCTTCCTTTTATCTAATCTCCTTTGCAAACCTAGCTATAGCAGATATCTGACGTTATCAACATGGTACAAATCACCAGTCTATGAAATCTTACTGAAGTATAGAACCTTAGAATACTGACATTTTATCTTCTTTCTCTTATATACATCTCTCAAAATCTTACATTTCTTTTAAGAATGAAATAATATACTCTTACTTTCTTGACACTTCTCTGATCACCTCTAAAATGGTATTATCATCTCATTGTCTTCCAGTAATCCATTGTTTTTTTGTATTCTTTTTTTCTTCTTTGTGTTCATCATTCAAAATTGGGTAGATTATTCATCTCACCTCCAAAATTTTGTGGTACTTAAAAGGGGTTTTAAGTACTAATTTGAAAATCTGATTTGGTTTTGAAATTGTCATGGATTGTTTAAACTGGGACTTTGCAAATTAACAATCTGGTCTGGGATGGTTCAGTGGATTGTAGCAAAGTTATGAGATATCTGATTCTAAGGCAAGGGAGTTGTGTATTCAAAATAATTGCAGTGCTTCAGCACCCAGTAATTTCCTACACATATTCAATGTCCAATTTCCACTGAGCAATTTGAAATAGGACAAGGGACAACATGGACACATGATAGGAACTAGAAAGAAGGCAAGAGAGTCCTGAATGTAAGGAACCAAAACTTTCATATAAGTAAGCCATTAACCCTCAATGCTATGGAAGTGACTATATTTATCTTTCCAAGCTGATCATTATATTATAACGAAGATGCAGTTCCTTTGTGCTGAAGATTTGTGGATATGTGAGAAGCCTAAGCAGAACTGATACTAAAACAAAATACCCATTGAACAAGGATCTTCTAAAAGTTCATAAATGCCATGATTGTAAGCAGTGAGAAATAGTTACAAAGAAAACAGTAGGGCAAAGGGTCTATCTGTAGTAAATATGAAATAGATGAGAGCCTTGAAACAGCAGTTTAACAGCATGAATATCCTGAAAATTATTCTTTCAGCATTGGAGACAGCTCTTATGTTAATTCATATAGCTCTTTCTATATTATATGAGAAGATAGGAAAATAATAGTTTACCCTTAGTTATTCTGAGGAACACACTATTAAGAATAGGATCTACAACCTGATTTATAGGAATAATTTTTAGCTAATAATTAATAGCTACTTTTTATTTTTTTTATTATTAGGTACTCTACAAGAAGGCAAAATTCAAGTTATGAGTTCAATGCTTCTTGATCAATGTCACCCTTCCCGTTGTTATTATTGAAATTTTCTGTTTACGTTCATTTGACTCTGGAATATTAGATAAATACTTGATATCAATTTACACATGATAAAATCTTCAGACTTGAATAAACCGATCAGCCACAAAAATCTGAGGAGCTCTCTCTAGAGGCTAGGTGAGGAGAGCTTAGCCTGCTATTTACCACTCTGCTACTGCTTCTACTAATTATTATTTAAAAGTTAAAATTTTAAAACAAAATCCTTGTGAAATATTGCTAGTTGTTTTTTATATTGTCACAAAATAAAAAGATTCTTTCCTTTTAATTATCAGCATAATTTCTCCATATCAGAAACAAAGCCTACAATATGTTTCATCAGCAGAAACATTGAAAATAACCGTTTCCCATTGATATCTTCCCCATCACCTGGAGTAATGCATCTGGTCTCTAATCTCACTGTTTCTGTGATTTTACTTCATTTAATTCATTCCATTAGTATGCCCTTTGTCAAAGAAAGACTATCTAAGAAAACAATTGTGCTTCCCTAACATTGTCTGAGGTTCATGAGGTAAAATGCAGTTACTCCGTTCAGCCTCCACACAGGCTGTTTTCTGCTCTTAAAAAGTTTCGTAGGAAGTGAATCAATGGAATAGTTTTTACAGTCTGTATAATATAAAAGAGACTCAGATTAAGCTAGCAGACTTGCTATTTGACAGTTTATAAAATATTTTAGTATCTTTTTGGCAGTAGCAGTTTGAATGTTGGCAAATGTACACATTGCTTGCAGTTTCAAAACCTTATAATGAGTGTTTTCCACTGTAATAGCAGAGAGCTGAAATTTGGATAAACCACTTAGACTTGTGAACTCTGACATGCATGGTAACAATGTCTTTGTGAAAGAATTTTGTCAAGTATTGGAGCTCCTGCTAATAGCACATCCATCTTTCTGCACACCATAAATCTTAAGAAAATTTCTATTACTCTGCAATTTGTCTGGCTTATGCTATTTATTAGCCATTTTATTCTGCTGCTTTAAGAAGTAATGTGATGTTCATTTTATTGCTGGTTCAATAAATTGTTAATTATAATGCAGTGATTGCAGCTGACGTGATTTAAAAGCCACATTAGCACTATAGCATTAAGTTTTAACTATTTTACCCTTCAATTCCCTGTTTATACAACAGTAAAAAGAAAATAGCCTTAGACTAATTTAAAAATAAAAGTACTTATATCTATTGATCACATGATATATTAAAAACTTTTCTTACGATAAAGACAAAATTTTATTTAGAAAATGAGAAGGTAAAGAACACATAATAAAACAAAGAAAAGTATGTTACTAAGGCAAATAGAAATAATATTAGTAAAGTTAATTTTCTCTATGTATATTAATGTTTCAGCCTTTGAAATATTTTCCTTCCAGCATTAAACAACAATGACAAAGGAAATGTTCCTAAAAAGTATAACAAAAGTGCATTTCAGAGAATATCTATTCAATCTTGTATCACAAATGGCCAAAACATTCCAGAATTTTTTCAGTCTAAGGCTAGCCAAAAATTTAATTCAGAATATACAAATATCAGTTTTATATCATATATTCTTCAAGTTTTCTACTTCATACTCTCTTGATACTGCTTAATATAATTTCAGAGTGAGAATTCTGTATTTTCATTCTAAGTTCTGGATTTTGCTCATCAAAATCAAGGATTTTGTAGCTAGCTTCTTGCTGATAATCCCTTCAGCCTCCAGAAAAAAGCCCACCCTGATCTAAACTCTTCAAGTAAATATCAATGGTCCAATTTGTACATTTTGAATGTTGGGTGATCTAGGATGTGTCATTTTTTATTGAGTAAGTAACAGGTGAGATTTCATTTATGTTAAAGCTTATAAAACAGGTTGATCTTTTATGAATGTTAGTTAGGGTTTGCTTTGTAAATGTAAAAAATGATATTGATTGCTTGGGCCATTTTGTGCTGAGAAGTTGTTAGGATACTGGAAAAATCAACCTTCATTTTTTGAATTTTTGTTGAAATATTTGTGAAAATTTATTGAATTTACACATATCAAAAAAAGTTCTATGTTCCAAGCATTCTATTCCATGTTAGAAGTAGTTAGATGCTTAACAAAATTCTTATTTTTCCCTTCTCATTAAATCATTGTCCTATATGTTTAACTGAAATTTATTCCATTTTAGTGCTTTATTTTTATTAACCATTTAATAGATTGCATAGAATTAGCCTACATATAGTTATTTAAATAAAAATTAGATAGTTGACTATTTTTTATGACCATGAATATCAAAACACACACACAGAACTCACCTCATATATAACCTCCTTAGAAAGGCTTTATTAAAATATATTTTTTTATTGTAAAGATAATGTACAGAGGGGTTACAGTTATATGAGTCAGATAATGAGTCCATTTCCTACCAAGCATTTTTACCTCCTCCTCTGGTTTTCCCCTACCATCCCTTCTCTTCCCATTTACTAACATCTAAATTTTATTATAATCTGAAATAATTTTGTATCCTTGTTTGTCTTTGCTACTTACTGTTTAACATTTCTCCATTTTTTCATTTTACCTCCTTAGTGTTTGAACTTAACAGATAACAGATATTTTGTAGTATATAGTAAATGAATTATACATTTTTAAAGCCCAGATAATTAGTTAATGTCAGATATAGACCATGGAGTTCCTCTTTTCAACCAAAGCTATCATACCTTCCTTTTTCAACTTATTATACATCTTTACAATTCATTAAGATTTTATAAGTTATATTATACAAACTATCCATTTCTTATTTCAGAAAAATGTGCCACATTCTACACTGTTTAATATTTTACCTAAGAATATACACACACACATATATATGTATATATATAGTTACTAGGTTAATTAGAAACTAGAACTCAAATATTTTGTCTGTTGGTCTGGTTGTCTCATTATTGTATTGGTATGCCTTCATTTTAAATAAATACACTGTTTGCATTGATTGGTTCAAATTCCATATTTCTTCCAATCTCTCTTACTTTTGAATATAAATGAATTTCCATAGAAAGGATTTGGCTGGTAAGACTTTCTACTTAAGGATTTTAGTATATAGATGATTATTGAAGGAATAGCTGGTTTATGTGTGCAATTGTGGGTTAGTACGTGCAAAACATTAGGTGCTCATTCCTATCTCTTTTGTGAATAGAGTAAATTTTGATGACACTTATTATTGGCAAACTGAAAATTTTTTCTTTATATTTCTCTCTATAAAGATATAGATTGCTAGCTGGGCACTGGTGGCTCATTTCTGTAATCTTAGATATTCAGGATGCTGAGATCTGAAAATCATGGTTGGAAGCCAATCCAGGCAGAAAATCCAGGCAGAAAATTCCCTGAGACTCATTTCTTCAATTAATCACCAAAAAAGAAAAAGCCAAATTGGAGCTGTGGCTCAAGTGGTAGAACACTAGCTTTATACAAAAAGGACAGTGTCAAGGCCCTAAGTTCAAGCCCTTCCTAGGATTTTTAAGTCTTGGATGTTTGAAAAAAAAGAAAATTAAAAATAGCAGGGATGATTCTTAATTTCTTGAGCTAATTAGTGATAACTTTCTTAGCCTGGAGGATTTGCAAACTCTTTGTAAAGAAATAAAAATTTCTTCATGTGCCTATTGGCCATCCTTCTTTCCTCTTCAGAGAAGTTTCTCTTTAAATCTTTAGCCCACTTATTTATTGGACAGGTGTTTCTTTGAGGATTTGTTGTTGGGGGATTTAATTTTTTGAGTTCCAGGTATATGTTAATATGAGACCCTTGTCCATTGTATGGCTAGTGAA
>NW_012267221.1:92875-131588 GCF_000151885.1 Dipodomys ordii | reverse complement strand
CTTATTTATTGGGCAGTTATTTCTTTGAAGATTTGTTGTTGGGGGATTTAATTTTTTGAGTTCCAAGTATATTTTAGATATGAGACCCTTGTCTGTTGTAAGGCTAGTGAAGATCTTCTCCCAATCTGTGGGCTTTCTATTGATCTTGCTAGCTATGTCCTTTGCCATGCAGAAGCTCTGCAATTTCATGCAATCCCATCTGTCCAACGTTTCTTTGATTTGTTGTGTTTCTGGGTCTCTATTAAGAAAATTTTGGCCTGCGCCCATGAGACCTAGGGTTTCTCCTATTCCATCCTTAAATGTTTTCAGAGTGTCTGTTTTGACACCGAGGTCCATTTGGAGTTGATTCTGGTGCAGGGTGATATATAAGGATGAAGAAATGCTCAAACCCTCTAGCCATAAAAGAAATGCAAATTCAAACAACATTAAGATACCACCTTACCCCAGTTAGAATGGAAAAAATCAAGAACTCTAATAACAACAGATGCTGGAGGGGATTGTGGACAGAAAGGAGAACCTTACTGCATTGTTGGTGGGAGTGTAAACTTGTTCAACCACTTTGGAAAGTAGTATGGAGGTTCCTCAGAAGACTCCACATAGAGCTCCCCTATGACCCAGCAATCCCACTTTTGGGCATTTACCTAAATTGTTACAAACAAGACCATACTAAAGCTACCAGCACAACTATGTTTATTGCAGCATTATTTACTATAGCTAAGATATGGAACCAACCCAGATGCCCCTCAGTAAATGAATGGATAAAGAAAATGTGGTATATATACAATGGAATTCTATGCCTCCATCAGAAAGAATGACATTGCTTGGAAAAAAATTGTATTAAGTGAAGTAAGCCAAGCCCAAAGAAAAACAGGTCCCATGGTTTCCCTTATTTGCAATATCTAGTATATGTATGAGTAAAGCAGAAAAGGTACGATAAGGTGATGTTAGGGAAATGAACCCTAAGATATGTATTCAAATCTATTTTTTCTTTCATGCGATTGTCGCTAACACATTTATAAGATGATTTCTTTGTTGCTTTGTATGTCCCTCCCCCACAGTATAACCATGCTTTCACTGTATTTGATGTCGGTATAATTTGTGGAGGGGAAGGGGAAAAACAAGTCGTTTGAATAGGGATACAGGTGGACCCATTGCAACAATGAGAAGTACAAGTTGTTATGTCGAAAACGAACTTTACAACTTTGGTGGGGGGGGCGGGGAGGATTTAGTGGGTGGGTGGGGAGAGTATGGGATGGGAAGGGGAAAAAAAGGAGGAGACGACAATGCTTGATAAAAAATGTACTCATTATCTTGCCCATGTAATTGTAACCCCTCTGTACAGTATTTTCACAATAAAAATATAAAAATTTATAAAAAATAAATTATCAGCCTAAGCCTCACCTAATATTTGATATAAGCATATTATGTAAAATAAAGCAAAAGGTGTTTTATTAAAACACCCATTGTCAAAAAAAAGAAATAAAAATTTGACTTGGATCGAGTGGGTTTGGCAGGTGTGGATAGTGGAGAATTGTTGGGGAATTGCCATATTATCTCCTGGAAGATAATGTGATGAGGGAAGAACACTGAACTTATGGACACAAGAGTAGGAGAAGGGTTGCACACATGAAAAAGCAATAAAGTTTAGGAACTTGGAGCCACCAATAATTTGAGCTATAGATTTAAGAGTTGCCAATATATAGATAACATTGAATCCAAGGAAACATTCAATATTATCTAGTTGAATAGCAGTTTAGGATTATGGGTACTTGTACAATGTGGGGTAGAGTGAAAGGGTGACAGGTGACAGGTAAATAAATGAATAGGAGATGGGAAGAGAATGCAGTCAATATGTATTCAATATGTATATACGATATATGTTAAAATATTATGTATATTTATAATATACACACTAGAAACTGAAGAAAAAGGAAAGGATGGGTTGAAAGGGATGGTGGGAATGTTGAAGGGGTGACACTGATCAATACATTATATTTATATGTGAATACATTATATATATCAATACATTATATTTACAAACTTCTTTGTTTAATGGCATTTCCTTTGTTCAACTACTTAAAGGTAATAGAAAATAAAAATAAATAGTGGGGGCTGGAAAGGTGACTCAGTGGTAGAGCGCTTGCCGTGCATGCCTGAGGCCCTGGTTCAATTCCTCAGCACCACATAAGCAAAAAGAAAAAAAGCCGGAAGTGGCGCTGTGGCTCAAGTGGTAGAATGCTAGCCTTGAGCTGAAATGCTGAGGGACAGTGCCCAGGCCCAGAGTTCAGGCCCCACAACCGGACCCACCTCCCCAAAAAAGTAAATAGTGTAGCAGTTAATATTTAAAATATTTAGTTATTTTTGATAAAAAAAGCAAAAGGTAAAGATATTCCTTGAGGAAATTTCATTCTCAATGGTCTTTGAAGATTTATAATGTAAGAGTTTTTATGCAATGGATTTGGTACATATGATATTTGTTCTTCACTGTATTAAGAAATGGTTAGGAGATTAGTGAAGAACAACTCAAGGTGTTTCTGTTGTGGAGTTTTAAGGATAACTATGTTGAAAGAGATCTGAAGGGATGAATGATTTAATCTTCTCCAGGATTCATAATAGAATATCATCCATCATGTGTCGGAAGATAGGACATTGGGCTATATGGGGTGCAGTAGGTCACTGCTGGCCTCGACCTTGTATACCCAGCTTTCTAGGCCTCCTGTTTCCCATGAAGCTAACAGCTTTGCCCTGCTGGCCTTACTCCATTATTGCTGATGGACTTACATTCTGAAATCATGAGATAAAAGCTGTTCTCTCAGGTGCTTTGGTCACAGTTACAGAGTAACTAACCCAACAGATAGCAGTTAATAGCAGATAGTGCTATTTATGAGCCACAATGTTGAACTTTGTTTGCTTTAAGGGGAAATGCTCTACAAATTCTGAATGATGCCATATGGAGCAAGGTGTGATAAGCCTAGTAGCTCATAAAATGCACATAAAAATAATTGACTGCTTACATGAAATTTCTTTAACTAGAAAAACAGACTTTGGATCTAGCTATTTGCTAGATACTGGGTTTTTAGTAGCATCTCAAACTACCTATTATTCAAGAAAACAAATGGGTGAATATAGTGAATATTAAATGTAGCAACTAATTAAAATAGCATATAGTAACTCTGATAATAAAATGATGTATATGAGATTAATCAGATATAGAGAATACTTAATTCTGCCTAGGACAGTGAAATGCAAGTTTGACACTAATGGTGTTATTGCAGCTGGCATTATTTGAACCTCTATACACTGATTTATATGAAGATAGTATTTATTCTTTAGGGAAAAAGCTTCCTATCCTTTCTGTTATAACATACTGTTTCTTTATGGAAAGTGAATATATACATTCATTTACACTATCTCAATAATCAGGGTTCTTCTAGACTTAAGTGATACTGTAAAAATAAATGGAAGCTGGGTACTTGGTCGCTCATGCCTGTAATCCTAGCTACTCAGGAAGCTGAGATCTAAGAATCTCGGATAAAGCCAGCCTGCACAAGAAAGTCCATGAGACCGTTAGCTCCAATTAAACACCAGAAAACCAGAAGTGGCCATTCATCTACTGAGATGAATGGGTCAAGAAAATGTGATATATATATATATATATATACATATATATGCATATAATATGTATATATAATATAATTCTATGTTTCTATCAAAAAGAATGACACCACCCCATTTGTTAGGAAATGGAAAGACTTGGAACAAATTATACTAAGTGAAGTAAGCCAGAGTCAAAGAAACATAGGTCCCATGGTTTTCCTTATCTGCAATAACTAGTATATGGTATATGTCTAGAACAAGCAGAAGAGGTCAAAAGCTATGCACATATGACCATATAACCTGATGCTAAGCTAAATAAATCCCAAGATAAGGATACAAGATTTTATATGTCTTGCTGTTTTTTTAATGTACTTATAATGTATTGTGTGATTTGTTGTTGTTGTTGATGTTTCTTTGTATGTTCTTCCCCCATGGTGTAACCCTGTTTATACTGTATTTGATTCCAGTGTCCTGCATCTTGTATATACATTTTTCTAATTTGGGGAAGGGAAGGGAAATAACAAAATGCTGAAATAAGGATACAGGTTGACCCATTGTACCAAGGAGCTATACAAGACACTATGTTGAAAACAAACTTTACAACTTGGGTAGGGGCGGGAGGAGTTGGGGAGGTAGGAAGGAAAGGGATGGTAAGGGAAAAACAAAGGAGGGGGGCTGGGAAGGTAGCTCAGTGGTAGAGCGCTTGCCTTGCATGCCTGGGGCTCTGGGTTCGATTCCCCAGCACCACATAAGTAAAAAGAAAAAAAGCTAGAGGTGGCGCTGTGGCTCAAGGGGTAGAGCGCTAGCCTTGAGCTGAAGAGCTGATGGACAGCGCCCAGGCCCTGAGTTCAGGCCCCACACCTGGACCCCCCCCAAAAAAAAACAAAGGAGGGGTTAAAAGTACTCAATAGGAAATGGACTCATTACCTTGCTCATGTCACTAACCCCTCTGTACAGTATCTTTACAATAAAAAAATATATATTTAAAAATCACAAGTGGCATGGTAGCTCAAGTGGTAGAGCTCTCTCCTTGAGCTGAAGAGCTCAGGGACAGCCTCCAGACTCAGAGTTCAAGCCCCACAACTGAGCAAAAAGAAAAGAAAAGAAAAGAAAAAGAAATGGATACTCACATGGTACGATTTTTTTTTACAATTTTCAATATGTTTAGATATTGATGTCTATAATCATATATGAGATAACTCATCAAATGATATGATTTGAAATATTTGTTTATGCACTCTGTAAGTACTTCCCTGTTACAATTTGGACAAAACCTTCTATTTAGTTTCTGATGTGCTTTTCATGACCTTCACCTATTTACTGGTGATATTTCTCATTTATCATGAAATCCAAAATTCCATATCTTCCTTTACCTATAATTGAAAGATTACTAAATCATGCCTCTTCAGGGTCATTTTCACATATATTATAATTTGTCAAATAATTACCAAACATCGGTATCATGGGAGGTATTGATCTGCTTTCCTAACTCAGTAGAGATTCAAATATATCATCCCTGCTCTCACGGCACACATTCTAGTAAAAATTACTGGGAGTATGTTGTTTTTTTTTCTTTTATTGTATTCATGACATGACAACTTGTTATTCTTTTCATTTACTTGAATTTCCTGTACTATTTTATACCTGAAGTAAACCTACCATGGATAGTTCCCATGTCCTTCTCCCATATTTCCAAATTTTGGAAGTACTTTAGAAAACTTCCTTAATTAGCATGATTAAGTCAATGGTGTCTCCTGATTCTATTCAAGAACTTTTCCCACTACTATATGATACTTTTAGCAATAATAAGAGCTGAAATATGTCATATTTTAAAATTTTCCCAGAGGTTAATACATAATACACAATTTTAAATTTAGAGGTCAAAAAAGGTATTTTCAGCTGCACATAACTGAGCAAGTACGTCATTCCAGCAGTCAGATGGTAGAGAGAGGAAGATTCATAGCTTGATGTCATTCTTCACAACCTAATTAGTTCTAGGCCCATCTAGGCTAAATAATGAAACCTTGGTTAAAAACAAACAAAACAAAAATAATGAGTTCGTGCCCTACATGGAATGAATAGAGGATGAAGGAAAAAGCTTAGAAGTGCTGGCATTTTTGTTCCTGTGTTCTGGCTACCATGAGGTTAGCAGCTCCCTTACCACCATGATCCTCTCTACCTCACCAGAAACACTAACAAAAAAAACAAATAACATGGTCATTGACTTCTGAATCTGTGAGTCAAGGTAAATGTTTCTTTCTTTCAAATGCTTCTCTCAGATGTTTGCCAAAGACAAAAATTCTAATAAAGTAATTTCAAAACCTTTATCATAGAATAACCCAACTAGCAAGCCAATTCTTAGAGAGCAGATGGTATGGTATCTATTTCAATGTACTCATACAACCTGGTACAGGTTAAGTCAATATTGAATAATGTAATTAAGTGTAAATGGACAATGTACCCTTTTTAAGATTATTCTATGCTTAATTAGAAACTACCTGATACATCTATGCAAAAAGACAGTTTTTGAGCTTCTGGTATTGTTCATTTTCAGTACATTTAAAATAATTTTTCCAAATATAATTCTTCCTTCTTTAATTCTTTTTTTAAATGAAGACAAGAAGAGTTTAAGGGTTATAAATATTTTTCACATGGTTTTAGTTTCAAGCTTGGGGTGAAAACCCTCTTGGACCAGATGCAATCCAATCTCAGTTGTCGAATATTTGTAATACATATTTGTCCACAAATATGAACTGTATAGAAAACGTTTGTCGTATATCTATTCCTTATGATCTTTACACGACCCCTCTCTTATTTCCTGTATCCTACAGAATGACACATGGAGTGCGAAAGAAAAAAAAAACAGCTCTTTTGTTAAAACACTAATGCATTTCCTGCAGAAAAAAATCTATCAGTGTTATCATTCACTTTTTAATATATTTCTGAAGAAAAGAATTGCTTTATTTTCTCAATGTAGCCTTCTTGAAAGGATGTCCTATGTGTGTTTGCTTCTCTGATATGCTTCCTTGTCAATACATAGGGCTACTGGGAACATTTTTCTATGAGAAATTTGTGTAGAGAAACATCTGGAAACGTATATGGCTATTGAAATTGCTTCGGGTACAAAATGAGAACAACACACATGTTATGAATTGATTGTTAGAAGATTTCTGACCCTTCTTTACTTTCTCCTGAAAAGAGAAATTGTGACACAAACATTTGAAAGATACAGGCCTTCCAGGAAAGCTAGTCCTTGCTCAGTTGTAATAAACTTAAAGGGCAAAAAGAATTATCCTGAACACCCTGTAGACTCTAGCTCCTAATCAATGAACTTATTCCAGGTAATCAAATAGCATTTTTCCTTCTCACATGTGCTTTTCAAATGCCCAGATGGAGGAATGAGAGGCAAAATTTTTAACAAGATGAAATTGATTAAATGTAGCTAAAAAGTATGCATGAATTCAGTAAATGATTATTAGAAAGGAAATATTGGTAAAATTTTCACGGCAGAGCACCTGCCTGTACTTTCTGATCCTACCAGTTATTTGATCATTATGGAAAAATACTGTATTCTCAATTCCCTCTGAAGTGAGAGGCAAAACTGCGCCTCACTCCCTAACAAAGCTTGTACTGAGAATTAAATGAAAAACTATAGAAACTCCATTAGTGCCAATATAGTAGAGTACTATACAGGTTATAATTATTATTACCATTATCAATTTATTCTAAATAGAACAGGAATACTCATTATATAATAGAGTACAGTGTTTCTGAACAGTGGAACTGTGCATGAAGACAGGCCTAAAAAGTTCTCCCCACAGGCTAGCCACCATTTTGAAAAACAAGAGAACAATTTAAATGCTGATAACATCAGTGAATGTTATTTTTACTCATATATTATGTACAATGGAATGTATTAGGGTTCAAAAATATAGTGGCAGCAGGCGCTGGTGGCTCACACCTGTAATCCTAGCTACTCAGGAGGCCCAGATATGAGGATTGCGGTTCAAAGCCAGCCCCGGCAGCAAAGTCCCTGAGACTCTTATCTCTAATAAACCACTTATCTCTAATAAACCGCTGTGTCTCAAGTGGTAGAGCGCTCACCTTGAGCTGAAGAGCTCAGAGACAGCACCAAGCCCACAGTTCAAGCCCTAGGACCGACCAAAAACTAAACAAAACAACAACAATGAAAACCCACCAGGATATAATCCACTTTTTCACTGTATTTGATGTCCATGCCCTGCATCTTCTCTAGCTTGGGGAGGGGAAGGGAAAAAAACAAAATGCTTCAATAGGGATACAGGTTGACCCACTGTAACAATGAGATGTACAAGACACTACATTGAAAAACGAACTTTACAATTTAGGGGGGGGAGGGGGCGCACTGTAGTTGTGGAGGTGGGAGGGAAGGAAGGGTGGCAGAAAAACAAAGGAGGAGGCTACAATGCTTGATAAGAAATGTACTCATTACCTTGCTCATGTAATTGTAACCCCTCTGTACAGTATTTTTACAATTAAAAAAAAAACGTATTAAAAAAAAAGAAAGAGGCTGGGAAGGTGGCTCAGTGGTAGAGCGCTTGCCTTGCATGCATGAGGCCCTGGGTTCGATTCCTCAGCACCACATAAGCAAAAAGCCGGAAGTGGCGCTGTGGCTCAAGTGGTAGAGTGCTAGCCTTGAGCTGAAGAGCTGAGGGACAGTGCCCAGGCCCAGAGTTCAGGCCCCACTACCAGACCCCCTCTCCCCCCAAAAAAAGAAAAAAGAAAAGAAAGGATGGCTAAATGGAAAAAAATACAGTGTCTAGGAAAACAGATACAGTTCCTACTTTCATAGAGTTTGCAGTTTAGCAAGGAAGTCACAGAATTTAAAAAGCAGATTGATAAAGCATGCTTTGTTCTAGTTTGAACTTTCAGAGCAAGTAGGATAAACAAGTTCAGAAAATAATGTCATTCTGTGTTGTTCTTTTCCTTGAATATATCATTATGACTAAAATGAATAAAATTCATATCAATTGTAGAGTCATAAATATACTTTTGTTCAACTTAGTTATATCACAGGAAGTAAGGAGATAAAACTAGAAGTGACATGCCAGTATCAAAGAGCTAGAAAATATTCTTTCCAAAATAGCTAAGAGAAATAACAGAGAAAATTATCATTGATCTTACAATCAATATTCATAAGCCTTGATTATAGGAGTATTAATAAACATTACAATTATACAATGATTACTAAATGTTGAAAAGTTTCTTTAACTTAGAAGAAACACATACTCTTTTAAGGCCAACAAAGAAAACATATGAAGATTTATTTAAAAACATGAAGCAGTAATCCAAGATATTGGAGAAGATGTGGCAGGGCAATTCAATTCCAAGTTCAAAGCATTCCTGGGCACCATAATGAGACCTCATCTCAAATCATAAAAAAAAAAACCAGAAAGCAAGCAAACACAAGCAATAAATAAATAAAAATTATATATATATATATGAATGAAGTAAATTAGCCATGTAATAGGCATGTGCATAGTTTGAATTCCATAAATTAAATGCTATAACCCTCAAATTATTGCTTCTTTTAAACAAGGTTTTGATGATAAAGTAGGTACAATTGTTAAGATATTCATCATGATATCTAAAACAATGAACATTTTGATTATCTTCCTCAGGTGGAAAAGGACCTAAGCGTCACCATTGAAGTGTATATGTTAGCAAAATTTAGATATTTTTATTCTTGAAAAAAAATCTTTTTGTTTCCATACTTCCAAGCCCTGAAGGAATCATTGTCCTCATTTCTTCTACTAGTACTCTTTTTGTCTTTTCTAGATAATGGGCAAAAAGGGGTTGTATAAGAAATGAAGGGACAAAGGATGATCAAATGCAACAATGGTACTCACTAAACCCCATGTTGAAAATGAACTATACAACTTGGGAGAAGAGATGAGGGGGAAAACTGGGAGAAAAATTAGGGACATTGTCCCAGAAGTAATGTACTCTTTGTCTGACTTATGTACCTGAAATCTCTCTGTATATCACATTTGTAATAACAATAAAAATTACAAAAAGTTATTGTATAATCTAGATCACCACAGAACACACCACGTACTTCCAGAACATCACATAAATGAAGGCGTACTGCATGTGGTTCTGGGTCTGGCTTCTTTTACCGTGCAAAATTTCTTTTTCTTTTTAGTTTTATCTACAGTGCTACATGTTTCATCAACATCGTGTACTCATCTGTCTAGTGAATAGCACTGCTGACTTATGTGTGTCAGTTTTGAAAATGTTTTTCTGTGTTAAATTTAGAAATTTAAAGTAAGACTCGATTTTTCTTTGTTAGTTTGTTTATTTATTTATTTATTTATATTTTTGTGTTGAGAAGGGGACTTGAATTCAGGACCTGACTTCTGTCCCTATTTTTGTGCTAAAGGCTAATGCTCTACCACTCGAGCCACAGCTCAGCTTTTTTGTTTTTTAATAGTTAATCAGAGATAAGAGGCTTATGGACTTTTATGCCCAGGTTGGCTTGGAACTACAGTTCTTAGATGTCAGCCACCTGAATAGCTAAGGATTAGATGCTTGATCCACTGAGTACTAGCTCTTTTAATTCTTTAAAGTTTCTTATCAAGAAATTGTTTAATGGGTAGAAAAGAGGTTCAAAATAGAGATACCAAGTAGAAAACAATTAGAGACTAAAAGGCCTTTGGTAATTGTCTTTTTTCCTCTTTACATGCAGCTTGGAAGATGCACTTGATATTATATTCAATATCCAATATCAATTAATCTGTAACATGAACCTTATCTAAAAATGGAAATATCACATTTTTTTTCATAATAAGTATGTTTTAACAGGGGACATGAAGGGAGTCTGTGCACTGGGTAAGAATCTTAAGCTCAAAAGAAAAGAAACAGGCAGGCCGAAGACAAGAATAGACCAGACTTCACAAGAAATGAAAAATAACTTACTCAGTAGAAACATATTCAATACATCTTCTGTGTAAGGCATAAGAAGCAGAAATAGGTTATTGAAATACATATGAATATAAATTGTATATTAGTTAGAAAGCTACCAAAAATTGTTTATGTGGTGAATACTTCGTTTCCCTTCGATTTTCTGTTGCCTGTTTAGTTATTTACTCCTTACAATTCTCACTAAGGTGCTTTTCCAGCCACCCACAAGATGACATATGCCATTATATGACTCTAAATTTTAAATTGACTTAGTCTTCTTTTCCCTCTTTATTAAATGAATCTAGAAGAGAAGTTAAGGGTTTTTTTTCTCTTTCCTTTGCTGTCAATAATTAATTGTTCTTTTCCCCTGCAGTTATTGTGTGAGAATGGAAACAAACATCAGAACAAATATTCATATTTTTACTGGTAAACATTATAAAAATAGTGGGCTGGGAAGGTGGCTCAGTGGTAGAGCGCTTGCCTTGCAAGCCTGAGGCCCTGGGTTCGATTCCTCAGCACCACATAAACAAAAAGAAAAAAGCCGGAAGTGGTGCTGTGGCTCAAATGGTAGAGCGCTAGCCTTGAGCTAAAGAGCTGAGGGACAGTGCCCAGGCCCAGAGTTCAGGCCCCACTACCGGACCCCCCCAAAAAATAGTAAAATAAAAAAATACTGATAACTCTGACATGGAAAATGCTTGAGAAACTTCCAATACAGCCAGGCTTCTGTCATTATAAGATGTAAACACCTTAATGCTTTTCTTCCTATATGAGGATGAACATAGAAACTCTTGGGAAATAATTAAACTTTGAGAGTTTCATGGTTTCTACAATGTTTGTTTGATTTCTTTCATTATTAAGCAATTGTGAATTCAACCAGTGTGTCTTTGCTTTAAAGAAGCTATAGATATTTGAATGTCTTCTATGTGTATATATATATATATATTTGTGACAAAAGTAATAATCTCTCCCAGAAGATTAATAAAAATAGTAATTGGGCATTATTTGTATTCTAATAACCTAAAACTACATGAACAACTTTCCTGGCATACCTTTTCTCCCAATCTTAATGCAGAGTTTTACAAGTTCAAGCCAACAGTGACAACAGGTGTGCCTCATACGTAATATATACTGATGTGCCTCAGACAATGGTAGGGAAAGACCATCTGCTCCATTCTTGTCCAATGGCCACAGAACTGAATCTGCAATAAGTCTCATATTCCTGATTATCTTGTCCTAGTGATTCAATTACATTATTAAACCAATGGGAATTTTTTGACTGAAAATATTGTTTTAGTATATCAGAACATGAAAATAAGATCAATCTAGCAAGACAAATAATATTTTTGATAATAATAATCAGGAATCTCAATGTTCATGAAGCCTTTTTTATTCTTTTCTGTGACTCAACATTTCAGAGGTGACCAATAGTAAGCAATTAGTTTTCATTCTTTACAGCTGCATCAGTATAAATCTCCTGCAAGTGGGAGATGAGAAGGAGATTATCTGTTTTTCATTTTCAGGCAGTGTTAATACTTATTCTATCATGAATTCTATCATGGTCTCTATATAGCAAATCACAAAAGCAAATGGGCACAGGACTGTACACTTTATGCCCATTCTCCTTAACACATTTCATTGCTTCTTGTGATAATAACCACTTTGTAAATATGTAAGAAAATGTGACTGTCAAAAGATTGAGTTAAAAAAATGCACTTGTTTTTCTTTGCAGGTCATCAGGGAAATCCACAAGTGTGCAGTCATTGAGTCAACGAACAGCTCTGAGGGATGTCCTGGACACCTCCACAATGCCAGACATCTGGAAACAAACTTTCATATGAAAGGAGCTGTGGATATTTAGGACACATAAAATCAAACATCTGGGTATTTGAAAACCCTCAACTCTCTGCTTAGATATTTTAATGTTCTTAAGATAAAATCATGTTTCCCATTGAAAGGGCCATGACTCTATACTTCTGAAATCAGTGATGCATACAATGGTTTTTATAAGATTTGAAGCTGTATAGAGGGGTACTATCACCCCACTGTTTCTCCAACTTTAAAAGAGCATTGAAATGAACTAGAGAACTTGTTAATGAGTGTGCTGACTCAGGGCCTCAGTTTTCTGCATGTCTGCAGTTTTCTGGAGATCTGTTGCAGAGGGTCCTAGAATCATACTTTTGAGTGGCAATGCATTACAATTGCACTGCCCAGTGATACCCATTTGCCACATGTGGCAACTATAGATACCATTTTTTCAGTCCTACTTGTAACATTTGAACTATTTAGTATCTACAGTGCCAGTTCAGAGTCATTCACATGCAGACACCATGTTGGACAGTTCTTCTCTGGATGTGCTAACTTTGTGAATTCCCCCCAAAATTCTAAAAAGTCTTTGGATTTTCTTCAGTTATATTCTCCTTAAAAATCACAAAAGAATTCCTAAAATGATGAACTTGTGCTCAAAGTTGAACACATAAAATCTAAATAGTGTCAAGATCTCAAACTTTATCTTGGAAAATGTTTTATTACCTATGGATACTAAGGTTTGACTGAATTAACATAGATACTTTGAAACTGAATAATTATTGCACTAGATTCTAAGAGTTATTAAGCATTATTTATGTATGTAGTTCAATATAATCTCTGATACCACCATATTAAGTTTAGATATTAAACCTAATGCTAGGCCTGTGAGTTTTAGTAAATCACATCTCTCAAAAACTCATTTTCTTCATTTTTCAAGTGCATTTGACTCACAAACATCAGCTTAGTGATGAATATAAATATTATTTTAATACTAAATAAGCACCATGCAAGCACATTACTAGTGATGAGTAATAATTTATGATAACTAATAATGGTGGTGTCCAAATATTAAATCAGTATTCATTTAAAATTCAAAGGTACTTGAGTAGAGTTATTACTAAAATATTTCTTGGAACATAGAACTATTCAACAATATTCTACTGAATAGTGAACTCTAATATGTAGGATTTAATTTACAGATATGAGCCTCAACTTTGGTATTTTAAGCTCCTATTTACAAATTCTTTTCAGTGTTTAAACCATTTTAATATCATTATTAACACTTGCTAAATCTAGGAAGAATTTTTCTGTACAGAGGTATATTTATCTTATTCAGTGTCTCCAAGTATAATCAATGATTTCAGTTTATAAATTTATATGTGTCATAACTTTTAACCAGTGCCCTTTCTTTTGCTCCTTAAAAGGAGCAAGAACAAAATATTACAAATATATCTGTGAGCTTTAATTTTTCTTATTTTTTCCAGCTATTACACACCGTACTTATAAGGTAACAGTGCATCTTAAATTCTATGAAGGTAATTTTTGTTTACTAAAATACTCAGTTGCTCTTAATTTTACTTAGAATTTTGTAATCAGAAAAATTTTTAACCTTGGAAAAAAAATCTCCCTTGCAGAAGTATATTTCAAAGTTTGTATAATATAAATGATCATTGTTTTGAAATCTAATACAAATTAGCTGGTGACACAGATGCAATTTTATTTTTTTTGGTTGGTTTTCGGGCTTGAACTCTGGGCCTGGGTGCTGTCCCTCAGCTCAAGGCTAGTGCCTTACCACTTGAGCCACAGCACCATTTCCAGTTTCCTAGTGGTTTTTATTGGAGATAAAAGTCTCCTGGACTTTATTGCCCAGGCTGGCTTTGAACTGCAATCCTAAAATCTCAGCCTCCTGAGTAGCTAGGATTAAGGCGTGAGCCATTGGCACCCAGCCAGATGCACTATTTGAGACACAGTCTCAATCTCAGTAAAGTCACAGAACTTTTTCTTTGTGAAAGAGATTATATCTTCCACAGACATCTCATTCTGAGCTCCATTCTATGGGCTCTGCTTTGATGTTGTTGCTTAAGATTCTGAAACCACATCTGCCTTAAAACTAGGCATGACATTGATTTTCAGTGTCACCCTCCACTCTGTGAGGATGTCTACCTACCAGATTGTGTTCATGTTTCCAGAGTACCTATTTGCATGCTAGTGAATATAATGATCCTCTGTGCTCTTTCTCAAGAATAGAAAAATAATGGCTAGATACAGACAAATTTTTAAGATTAGGTATCAAGATAAGTGTTGGAGAAACAGTCAACCAAATGTGGGAAATGAGGCATAAATAAGGTCTTACTTTCCAGGGGATAAACACACTTAGGATCTCTGTAACAGAATATAAAGATGGTAGATAGCAAATAAAATACATAGGAAGATGGAGAGAGAAAGGCACAATCACAAATATTTTCATAGGTCTAGTTAGAAACTCTGAAATTAAGTTGGAATCTCAACAGTCTCATAAAAATAGATTCTTAAATTTTTACTCTGGTACTTTAGTATATCTTTCAGTACATATCTGCCTCATTCTTAGTTTAGTGGTGTGAAAGTTGAGCATTCTGATGCAGATTTCTAATTTTGAGAGATTTAGGTTGATACAGGCTGCAGCAGAGTTCTCTGCTTCTTCCTGCTGCTTATAGAATTTTAATAAATTGAGGGTTTTTTTTGTAGTTACATAGGATGAGTTCAAATGTAAGCTTAACAGAATCTTAGTTTTTGTCATATAATCTAATATTATAATTCTATAAATTCTTAAGAAAAATTATGGCAACTGCTGAAATTTAGGCAGCCACCTATTAGTGAAAAATGAAGAACTGAATACAATGTAATATGGTTAATAATTTACGCATTTCAAATTAGGGTCTGGCAGAAAAACCTAATGGAGTTATATAAATGATGGCTTCATTTATTTTAGATTAAATTATTTTTAGATTTATGTTTTGACATTTTATTGACATTCCATTCCATCCCAGTTGCTGACATTAGGAAGTTTTCCTAAGTCTAGGCCTCATTCTCCAAAAAAGAATGAGTGGTGATTTTTGTCAATATAGAAATAGTTTTGGAGACAATAAACCTATTGTTTATGAGCATGCTCCTTTCTAAAAAAAAATACCTCTTGAATGACATTTATGTTCTCTGTGTAAGGAAAATTTCATCAAAGCAGAACATAAAATTATTTAGATACAAATGCCTTTCTCCAAGTTTTTCATTTGTAGTTGTCCATTTATGATTTGTGTAACCATGAAACTCATTGTTAAAACTTAGATAGTTTTGCAAAAGACAGGAGATGTAGTACAGGAACAAATGCCCCAAATTAGGACACCAGGACATACAGGCCTACCTGTTAGGAATATTTTTGAACACATAGAAACTGACTGTAATTACATATGTATTCTCTTTTCTCTATTGCTAAATTCAGGAGTATGGAACAAGTGAAAAAGTTGTACAGCAATTTGAAAAGAAACCAACCTGATTTACAAAGAACTAATTGTGCCAAGCAATGTATTCAAACTCTATACTTTTTTGGGGGGGATGGTTGGTGGTGGGGACTGAACTATGGGCGTGGGTGTTGTCCCTCAGCTCTTCAGCTCAAGGCTAATGCTTTACCACTTGAGCCACAGCGCCATTTCTGGATTTTTTCTTTTTGCTTATGTGGTGCTGAGGAATCGAACCCAGGGCCTCATGCATGCAAGGCAAGCGCTCTACCACTGAGCCACCTTCCCAGCCCCTCAAACTCTGTACTTTTTGCAATAAAGACTTATGGCATTCAACATACTGCACCAAAGTGATTGAGATAATGCTTATGAGAGTTTTGATGATTACCTGTTCTTCAAGATTTTCATGAACATTTAGATGTTGAATTAATGCCTCTGAATTAAAAAAAAATGCCTCTGAAGTTGGAATCTAACTTCTTACATCACTTAGTCAAGTTTTAGTAATTTTGCTCATATATACATATACATTAGCAGTGGAAATCAATGAGATTTAATGTGAAATTTCATATATTTTGAATTGTTATTTCTTTTTTTGTTTTTGAATTGTTATTTTTAAATGATGACATATATAGGTCTATAAACAAATCGAGGGCTGAGTTGAATGGGGTCATAATATGGTCATAGAAAGAACCACCTTCTTGTTACTTTAAAATATATTAACACATATTATCTTTACAGTGTGGTTCAAGTTTGACACTTCCACACAGTCATGCAATATAGTCCAATCAAGCCCTCCCTCCATTACTCTCTATCATCTTTGCCCCTCCCACCTTAAAACAATTTTAACAGGTTTCATTGCTCTATTTCAAACACGAAAATAAAGCACTTTAATGATATTTACCCTCCTCTACCCTCACCATTGCCTTTCTGTCTTTCATAGCTACCAACCCCCAACAAAGCCTATTTTACTTTCTTACTATTCACATTCATCCCCACTTATAGTATAAATTAATTAGCAAAGAGGTTTTTTTTCATCATGGAGTTTCACATGTGATTACATTATAGTTTAGTCAGATTGACTTCCTGAATTGCATTCTTTTTCCTCAATCCCTCCATGTCATTTTCATCATTTCCCCCTTTTTCTTACTCCCTGAATCCTCTCAAACAGTCCTACAATTACAATCAAGTTTAATATATTATTTCATTGCTATTATTATTTGTCTTTTAAACTATAGTTTCTAGCCGGGCGCTGGTGGCTCACGCCTGTAATCCTAGCTACTCAGGAGGCTGAGATCTGAGGATCCCGGTTCAAAGCCAGCCCGGGCAGGAGAGACCGTGAGACTCCTATCTCCAATAAACCACCAGAAAACCGGAAGTGGTGCTGTAGCTCAAGTGGTAGAGCGATTGCCTTGAGCTGAAGAGCTGAGGGACAGGCCCAGAGTTCAAGCCCCACAACTGCCAAAAAAAAAACAAAAAAAAATAGTTTCTGTAAGTGTGTAAAAATATATTCTTCTAATTAACTTGTCTCATTCAACATGAATGACCTCCATTTTTATTCCTTTCTTTATGACATAATTGTAATTTTTATATTCCATATTATATAAATACCATGTTTTCTTTATCCATTTAATGATTTTCAGGCACCTAGGATGATTCCACAGTTTGGTTACAGTAAACGCAATTGCAATAAACATGAACATACAAGTATGTCTTTGAATTTCTTTGAAATTATACCCAAGAGTATCATGGAAGGGCAGTAAGGTAAATCTACTTTTAGGTTTTTTTTGAGGATCCTCCATATAGTTTTTCCATAGTGATTTCACTAATTTACATTTCTACCTCCAATGTTCATTTTTCCAGAATCTTCACCAGTGTTTTTTGTTGTTTGTTTTCTTTATGTGTTGTTTTGACTGGGTGAGATTGAATAGTAATACAGCTTTGTTTTGTTTTGCTTTATGGTCAAGGATACTGAACATTTCTTTATGTATTTGTTGGCTATTTGTATTTGTTCAGAGAACTGTCTGTTCAATTTATTTATTCATTTTTTATTATTTATTTTTCAAACTCTTGTGTATTCTGGATATTATTCCTATATCCATGTACAGCTAATGAAGATTTTCTTCCATTTTGTGGTTGGTCTCTTGTTTCGCTTTTACCTTTGTCTCTCAGAGTCTTCTTGTTTGCTTCCCAGTAGAAAAATATAGTGTCTACTTGAAGCAAATTGCCTAAGATTCATCTTGAGTTTTTCTACTCTAATTTTAAAGAAATCTCGTCTACTCCCCCCAAAAAAACAATGGTTAATGCTAAGATCAAATATCAGCATTCAGAGAATGTCTCTGTTAGCAGAAATTCACTTGGATAGGGATTAGAGACAAAGCAGAGAACTATCAGGAGGATTGAAAGGATGAGATTTTGTCTCACACACATCCAAAATTGCTAACTAAATCACCAGGTAGTTTATCCAACTTTATCACTCTTGTAGCTTTTATAAAGAGTGAGATTGCTAGTAGACTGGACATACCTGGGAAAAGGGAGAATCACTAAAAACCCCTCTTCTTCACTATACCTCCCATTCCTAGGTGTGCTAATCTCTATTTCCTTACCACATGGATTTGTACCTTTTCACACATGCCTCTTTGGGAAGGATGCTATGCTGAACACTGGCAGAGATGCAATGGATTCGAAGCTGTGACTGCTCTGTGAAGGATTCTTGCTATTCTTTAGGTCTTTAAGGTTCCCAAAGGGCCATGTGCTAAATTCTTTTTCCTCAGTGTCTGAATACTGGGCCATTGTAGAATCTGTAAGAGGTGGAGAGGTCTTGAAACCTCATATTTTAAGGACACTTTGGGACACTGGACCTTTCCACTTGTTTTTTTGTTTGTTTGTTTTTATATTTGGCAATGAGATGAGTGGTTTTGCTCTGCTATAAACTCACCACATTTACTGTCTGGTACAGAACAGAAGGGATGAGATCAATCAACAATGAACAGAAACCTACAAAACTGTGAGGCAAAAGAAATTCTTTCCACTTGTAAACTGAGAACTTGCAAGTGATCTTGGGACAGGAAATTAACCTAATTTTATAATTTGGTTTATATATAAGATTGAGTATACTTCAGCGTATCTGGTCTTACAAGTGAAAAAACAAAACAAAACAAAAACAAAAACTCTAACTCTGTGGTAAAGAAAATCAGTGTAAGTCATGGGTAGTGGCTCAAATTTGTAATACTGGCTTCTTGTGAGTCAGAAATTGGAAGAATTATGGTTTGAGACCAGCCCAGTCAAAAACACTGTGAGATTTTAATCTCAACTGAAGATTGGGCACATCGACTATATAAGAATAATGATTAAGAGGATGACTGTTCAGGCCTGCCTTGGCATAAATACAAAATCCTATTTGAAAAAGCAGAAGCAAAAACAATGGGAACATGGTTTACTTGGGTAGAGCAGCTGTCTACTGAAGGCAAAGCCATGAGTTCAATTTCGAGTTTCACACAAAACTTGAAAAGAAAAAGATAGGAAGGGAAGAAGGGAGGAAGGAAGGAAGGAAGGAAGGAAGGAAGGAAGGAAGGAAGGAAGGAAGGAAGGAAGGAAAGAAGGAAGGGAGGGAGAAAAGAAAATAATAAAAAATGTTCAAATAATATTTTGCTTTGGCCTTCTAAGTACAATAGAATTGAAAGAAAAAGATTTAATTGGGGAATATTTTGTGGCTTAAACTTAGTAAAATATTGAGATTTTAGTTCCAGTTGGTGATAAAATGGACCACAAAGACTTTCCTATTTTCCAACCATCTCTAGTGTGTATGTGCTGTTCTTCTCTGGGTTTTGTGATCCACAATTCTTCTGGTAAATGTCGTGTATAGGTAACTAAGTTGCCCTGCATATAATATTCCAAGTAGTTGCAAAATATTCTCCAACGGAATAAATCTAGAGGGATCTCTAATGGAAACATCTTTCAAGTGTTCATATGCATATGGGAAACAAAAACTTACAGAAATATAGATTTAGATAGGTAAAGGATAAGATCTATAAGTTAGCATTTATAGCAAGCGCTCACGTGCCAGTAGGCCACAGGTCACAGTTATATAAAAAGACGCCAACATTCACAGTGTTAATACTAGATTTTAGTCAAGTTTCCATGAATCCCTTCTTCCCAATAAGGATCTTAGTTCTTCAAAGAAGTATTTGTAATTTTCTTTTTCTGATTTCCTATAAAAGGAGTTCATTTTTATAGATTATATATCTTTTTTTTCTTTTGCAGAATCTATACTTCTTTTTCTTCTTGATGTTCTGCCATTTCCCTATATGACTATGAATTAAATTGCTTCCATTAAATCTCTTTAAAACTTAGAAAACAAATATTCTACCTATCTAAAAATTATCAATCATAGAAAAAGGTAAAATAGCTTCAAGAATAACAAAGAGAAAAAATGAGCTTCTGTTCATCTACTAGAACTACTGTTCTAAATTCTGATATATTTAGTTGTATTCTAGTTCCTATGTTTTCTAAAGAATGATTTTTCTCACCTACTGTTGTGCCAAGGTCTCATCAAGAAGACTTTACAGCTGTTTTCAGGTATTTAGATGGGCTGCAGCTCTGGCCTCGTCCTACACCTCACACAGTGGAGGACACAGTGGAGCCTAGGAGGAGAGCCCGGAGCTAAAGATTTGCAGGGCTTATAAAGGCACACAACCAACCAGGTGTTTGTATAACCATCACGTGTTGCTCTGCTAGACAGAATTGGCTGATCTTAAACAAGCAACAAGTGGTCAACGTCTCAAGACTTTTACCCTTCAACTTAGTCAAAGTAGTTATGTATCTCACATAAACCACACACACAAATGATGACTTTATAGCAATTTTGCCTCTTCTTAGGTACATTTTAAAGAGGAGGCCCCTAGATGCTTACTCAGTTGCATATGCTTACAGTTTATACTTAATTTTAATGAGAATGTTTTCTTCTTTTAATGATCACATTATTTTATAATAGTAATTACATGTAAAAAAAACTATCATTTTTAGCTGCAGATTTCGCAGATTTGGAAACTAAGAGCTTTATAAATGACATAGAAAAGAAATGGAAAAATAAGTAAATCAAATAATCAAATCTGCATATTTGAGTAGTTTAGTTACCAATAAATAATCCTTCATAGTTTATCTGCCATATGATCTTTATAATAAAGCTCAATTTAAAAAAAATTGGTAGTATTGCCTGGTGCTGGTGGCTCACGCCTGTAATCCTAGCTACTCAGGAGTCTGAGATCTGAGGATCAAGGTTCAAAGCCAGCCCGAGCAAGAAACTCTGTGAGACTCTTATCTCCAATAAAACAGCAGAAAACCGGAAGTGGCACTGTAGCTCAAGTGGTAGTGTGCTAGCCTTGAGCTGAAGAGCCCAGAGTTCAAACCCTGGACCGACAAAAAAAAAAATTGGTAGTATTACAAACCCTAAGATATCAGTAAAAATTTGAAATGTATTTCATTTTTTCAGAAAAAAACAGATTTGTATAGAAAATCCTAATGTTAAACTAGTTTAGAGCATTAAAACATAACTGAGTTTTCTCTTTTAATATCTTTTAAGATTTAAACTTTAATATTTTTATGCTTGAAAAATCATACTTAATCATAAATTGTCTTTGCTTAAGGTAGTTAGAGTTTTGATAAAATACTATTTGCTAAAGAAATTTAACCAATTTCCAAAGTGTTACATTTTGGGATGAATTTTCTAAAGGGAAAATATCTACTTCGTTAGAAAAGATGTTTTAGAAATTTTACTCATAGATCTTTTACTTTGTCAAACTTAATTTAATATTACATATTCCATGTGGGACGTGTAAGATATATTACTTAAGCTAGAGGGATTTCAATTTTAAAAATCAAACAGTATCAAACAGTCCATTCATATGATGACATCAAACATCTTATTATTTTATATATATTTCTATAATTATATCAAAATAAAGTAGCATTACTCTAGTTTGTTATTTGGCAAACTTATTTCCTCAGTGTCTTTTTTTCTTCTGTTTACCAAAAAGCAGAGTTCCCATTTGTCATGTAAAGATCTGTTTTCAAAAGCAGGTTCATTAGTATTTCAAATAAAATTGAATATAGGAATATTTTTTACAAAGGTATTTAGGCAGAGAGTTGTTAATTCATCATATAACCACGCCTGGAAACATTATAATGGCTTTTATATAATAGAGGTTTTTTTTTGTTGTTGTTTTGTTTTTTTTTTTTTGGTCGGTCTTGGGGCTTGAACTCTGGGCCTGGGCGCTGTCCCTCAGCTCTTCAGTTCAAGGCGAGCGCTCTACCACTTGAGCTACAGCGCCACTTCCTAGAGGTATTTTTTTTTTTTAAAGAAAAAAGAATTCATGATAGCTATGAGTGAAAACTCCAACTTTATATTTTCCATGTTCTGTGCCCATTTCTCCATGATTAGCCTCTGGTTCTTTGCATGTGCTGCATAGTCTCAGCCCTGACCCTTCTCCCTGCGGGTGTGCAACAGAATCTGATGATGATAATACTTGGAATGATTGCCATGTGTGGGGAAAGTGTTAATTTGCTCTGACATCCCCAGATTTGAATCTAACGAAATGAAAATGCAGAGTAGAGTGGGTTAAGCTCTCTGGCACTTTTCCTTCTTAGAGCAAGAGTAGCTTCCTGTAGCATGATTGAAATTATGACTATATCATCTTCTTAATGTCTGTAGAACAGTGCTTAATGGCTTCATCAGGATATATCACATTCTTTAGCACAGAGAGGATAGTGGAACACAAATCATTTACAGAGAGAAATTGTTAGAGAAAGAGAGGGTGCAGGGGCTGAAGAAGTAGAATTGGAAGTGAGAAATCAGAGGAAAAAAGGCTAAAGTGCTTGGACAATTAATGAGCAAGAAAAACTCAGTGGAAACATTGTTTTCATAGGAAATGCAAGGAAATATATTTTAACTAAATTGATACCAACATATAAATAATATTTATTACAAAGAGGAAAAACATGAACAGTCAATTATTTGTCTTTATTTTTTAGTTCACCTCTAGAAGGACCTGTGTGGCTAGATTATAATAGTGGCTAGATCAGGTCAAATGATTTATTTTTTAAATCCTGAAATCCATATCAAGAAAAAAAATTGTCATAAAAATGGAAGATTTGAGCCATAAAAGATGAAAGGGGTGATGTTGTCCAAAAGAAATATACTCACGGATGATGGTGACTCACATCTATAATCTTAGCGAGTCAGGTGGCTGAGATCTGAGGATCACAGTTTGAACCAAGTCCAGGCAAGAAAGTCCATGAGACTCTTACCTCCAATAAGCTACTCAGAAAAATCCGAAAGGGTGCTGTTGTTCAAGTGGTAGAATGTTAGTATTGAGCACAAAGAGGCTCAGGGATATCGCTTAGCCCCTGAGTTCAAGCCTGGGGAATGGCAAAAAGAAAGAAAGAAAGAAAGACAGACAGAAAGAAAGAAGGAAAGAAAGAAAGAAAGAAAGAAAGAAAGAAAGAAAGAAAGAAAGAAAGAAAGAAAGAAAGAAAGAAAGAAAGAAAGGAAGGAAGGAAGAAAGAAAGAAAGAAGAAAGAAAAAAGTAAGAAAGAAAGAAAGAAATGTATTCACTACCTGACTTACGTGTAACCCATTTGTGCATCAACTTTATAAAAATTAAAGATAAAAATATGAAAGCACCCCCCACATCTCACTATAAATATACAAAAAGCCTATTCCTAGAGTGGGGGGAGCCCCAAAAATAGTACATCTAGAAAGAAGATGTTACTGAAAATGAAAAGAAATATTTAAATTATCCTTAAAAGATATATAATATCCAAGCTGGACTTTGGTAGATCATAGGATCGCCATTCAAAGTCAGCCCAGGCAGGAAACTCCGTGAGATTTTTTTTTGTATTTTTTTAAATTGTAAAGATACTGTACAGAGAGGTTACAGTTAAATGAGTAAGGTAATAAGTACATTTCCTACCGAGCATCGTTACCTCCTCCTTTGTTTTCCCCCTACCATCCCTTCCCTCCCCATCTCCCCAACTCCTTTCGCCTACATCCCCGGAAGCTATAAAGCTCGTGTCCAACATAGTGTCATGTACATCTCATTGTTACATTCTCTTGTACATCTCATTGTCAACCTGTATCCTTATTTCAGCATTTTGTTATTTCTCTTCATCTCCCCAAATTAGAAAAATGTGTATACAAGATGCACCATAATCAAATACAGTAAAACAGAGCTTATATCATGGGGAAGAACATACAAAAGAAAAAAATCACACAGCACATCATAAATACATTAAAAACAACAGTAAGAAAGATAAAACCACTTGTATCCCTGTCTTGGGGTTCATTTTGCTTAGCATAATCTTATATGGTTGTATGTACATAGCTTTTGACCTTTTCTACTTGTCCTAGACATATACTAGTTATTGCAGATAAGGGAAACCATGGGATCTATGTTTCTTTGGGCCTTGCTTACTTCACTTAATATATTTTTTCCAAGTCTTTCCATTTCCTAACAAATGGGGCAGTGTCATTCTTTCTGATGGAGGCATAGAATTCATATATATATATATATATATGAATATATATATCACATTTTCTTGATCCATTCATCTATTGAGGGACATCTGGGTTGGTTCCATATCTTAGTTATGGTAAATAATAATTATCTTCAATAAAGCACTCACAAAACCAGAAGTAGAACTTGCCACTGGTAGAGCGCTTGCCTTGAGCTGAAAAGCTCAGGGACAGCACCCAGGTCCAGAGTGCGAGCCCCAAGACCTACCAAAAAATGCATATAACATCCAGTGACAGGACTGGAAATGCGACAAAGATCAGAAAATATAAGAACAAAGGTGCTTTTCTTAGCAGATGGGCAGAATAGATCAACAGCTATGCATATATGACCATATAACATGATGCTAAGTAAAATGAACTCCAAGATCTGGACATAAGAGGTTTTAGTTTGCTGTTGATTTTAATGTGATATATTTTTTTTTGTTTTCCCCCCTATGTTTACCCTGTTGTCACTGTATTTGGTTTTCGTGCCCTGGATATTGTATATATAGTTATCTGAATTAGGGAAGGGACGGGGAACAAAAAATTATTGGACAAAGGACAAAGGAGGAACCAATTGCAACAGTGATACTCACAAGACAATATGTTGGAAATGATCTATATAACTTCAGGGGGTCTGGGGGAAAGTGTAAGTGGGAGAAAATGAGGGACTGGGTAACAAGTTTGATAAAAAATGTACTCACTACCTTACGTATGTAACTGTAACCCCTCTCTGTTCATCACCTTTACAGTAAAATTAAATTTAAAAAATGAATAAAATAACCAAGTGTCCTAAAAAACAAGTCAATTTGGCTGTTTATCAAGTGATGAAATTTCAAAGCATAAAGTTCCATATAATTTTTTCTGTTATTGTCCAGTTTATTTTACTTGTGCATCATCAAATAAGACAGGGAAATGAACTTTTCTCTTTGATTCAAGTGCCAGTTCAGAAACATTAAGAAAGATTATTTGATATATTGTTTGTTTTTTATCTCTTTTTCTCACTCATCTTTCTCTAACTTCGGATTCTTTCAGAGATTTGTCCAAATATATCATCAGAACAAATGTGGAATTTTATTAGAAACACATTGGGAAAGAAAAATAATAGGACTTGTAAATCTTCCTAGGCTTAATCATGTATTCAAAAGAAAGGGTAATAGCAACATTACCTAATGGTGTTTAATACATATTTTATAATGTTCTTGCTTTTATTATAAATGATTAATAGGTCACAATGAAATCTGTCCTATAATGCCTCCTAAAGGTATGACTTATACACAGTCCTACTCTATATTTTAGCTATTTTCATAACATTTTGAATGGAGTTTGACTTCCTGACACTTTTATCATTGTGCTTATGGTATCATAGTCAACATTTTTATTTATATGTCAATATTTGTCCAGATGTTATAAATGAATCTTTGTAGAAAAGAAATGCTATCATGTTTTAAAAAATAGAAGATTATAGCCCAAGTATTTTATAGGCTAACTTCTTTCTTAATATGTAAAAAATAATTCTTTTTCCCAAAAACATGTGATTTTAAAACACTATTTTTGATAAAAAAAACTACTCTTCCAAAACAGAAAAAAATAAGGACACATTTAAAGAATAACAGAAAAAGATGATACTCATTCATAACCCAGATACGTGGAAGACTATAGTTTCTAGCATCTTCACAAGGATTATTGAAGAAAATAATAATCCTCTATCAAGTTTGTGAAAAAATCCTTTGTGTAAATCAACAAATGTTATATAATGGAGAATACACTTGTGATTAACTTACTGTCTAGCAAAAACAGAGCTGACCTTACTTTTCTATTTCCTCCTATGCATAATGTGATATTCTTGATTTCAAATGGCCATGATTTCATGTATGGAAACGTGAGGTGAGGAGACAAGAAGCAGGGCACATCGAATCCTAGCAGCTACAGAGGCAGCTGTGATGCAAGCCATTCTTTCAAAGATAATAAATATTTCTGAAGTTTCCAATTGAAACTACAATATACTGTCAATAAAAAAGAGATAAAATGAACACAGAAATCATCTGCAGTCCTAAAAGAATTATTTATTGAATAAAATGGCTTTGAAGATATTTACAATGTTGACAGCCAGTAGCTCTTAAAATTCAACCAGTGCTTTTACACAAAGTTTCTGAAGAAAAGACTAGATAGTTAAGACTTTTGAGATTATGCCCACCTGTTAAATTTGCAAGGCTCTTCACCTAGTCTGCAAGTTTTGTAATAAATAGTATCTCTCAAACACAGTAGCAAGACATATTTCTTATAAAGCAATATGATTCTCAGCATAATGATATAGTTGTCCCCTTAACTTTTATGTTTTGTTTATCACACAGTTTTTCAGTCTATTGATTGACATTATCACATAAATTTTGTTGCCTAACAGTAGTGACTAATAAAGTATTAACAAAAAATGGCTGTATTAAATTTTAGCACATAATTGAATTGATTGCATTCGTCTTTAGTTTAAAAATCTTTCTTTTAAATAGAACATTTGAAATTGGATTATAGTAATGCACCAAATAACTTCACTAGGATGAAATGATATGACACGCAATAGTCTGTCTTTGCAGAGCTCAATTCTTTGTGGAGGAAGGATACAAAAATAAATTAGTCTTCAAAAGAAGATGAATTTAAAAGAAAACTCTTGGCTATTTCACCTTATAATACAATAGGAATTTTACCTTCAGTTACATTTCCCAAGAAATTGAAGTTATACACACATGTTCATTCACAAGAGAATACAATTAAACATTTGGATGGAAGAAATGTATATCATCGGTGACAATGTGGTTGAAGATGGAGGGTATTATATTAAGTGAATCAAATCTCTTACATATTTTTATAATTGTCTAGGTCAAAAGTTATTTTAAAATCCCTTGAAAAAGTTCTTTGGGAATGTACTGAATCTATAGATGGTTCTAAGGATGACTTCAACACAACTTACAATTTATGGAAATACATGCATATTAAGACATAATATGGAAAAACATTTAGTGTATTTATTGCTAGACCCTCAAATGCGTAATGAAGTGTGTATTACTTTAAGTACATCAGAATGCTGTGAATGTGTTGCTATTTCTTTCTGGTTTGCCTTCTTTAATACAGATGTTCAGATGGGAGTATTAAATATCTGTATCTTATGTAAAACTGTTGTACAGAGCAGCTAGTTACATAAATAAGAAAAAATGAGTACATTTCCTTTTGCACAATGTTAGCCCCTCCATTGTTTGCTCCAGCTTTCTTTCCCTTACCAACTCTCCTGCCCCCAAGTTATAAAGTTCATTTAGTTTGGTGAGTGTTTAGTGAGTATTGCTGTTGCATTGGTTCGCCCTTTGGCCTACAGCTTCTGTAATTCTGCTTCCTTTTTCCAAATCAGATAAACTTATATTCAAGATAAAGGGTACAGAAACAGTAGCCACAGGGAACAAACAAAAAGGAGGGGGGGGAATTAACTGCAAACAATCCTAAACAAGCAAACAATCCTAAACTAGCAAACAAACAAAAAACACTCATGTTTCCTAGTGTTCTGCCCAAGATTTCAGAGCATCATTAGGAACATTATGTTTCTCAGGTAGCATGTTTCTACAGCCAAGAAGTAAATCTGAGAATCACTGGTCTCCAAAATCTTTTTTTAACCTTGTTTTTTTTAAGTTTTTTACTGTTAAAAACTATACAGAGGGGTTACAATTGCATGAGCAAGGTAATGAGTATATTTCTTATCAAGCACTGTTGTATCCTCCTTTGTTTTTCCCTTACCCTCCCTCCTTCTCTTCCATCTCCACAACTATAACCCCCCCATGTCATTTTTTCGACATAGCATCTTGTACTCTTTTCTTTTCTTTTCTCTTTCTTTCTTTCTTTCTTTTTTTCTCTGTCTCTGTCTCTGTCTCTCCTCTCTCTTTCCATATATATATATATATATATATATTTGTATTTTTTGATACCAGTCCATCCAGGGCCTGGGCACTGTCTCTAAGTTTCTTTTAGCCTCAAGGCTTGAGCTATAGCTTCACTTTTGGCTTTTGCTGGTAAGGAGGTAAGAGTCTCACAGTCTTTCCTTCCCCAGCTGGCTTTAAACCAAGATCCTCAGATCTCAACCTTTTGAATAATTAGAATTTGAATAATTAGGATTTGAGTAGTTAGAATGGTGTAAACCATCAGCTTAACACAGCTACAGAAGCAGCTTTTTAAGCTCAACTTACTTAGTATGACAAAACAATTCTAACTCTGTTGGCCAGTCACTTGATTAAAGTCACAATAATAAACCATAACCAAGTCCTAATTTTCAGTTCTAAGTGATTTTAAGAAGTTAAAACTATTTGTATTAAGGAGTGATCGTTTTTCACTGAAAAGACTCCAATAGTTTTGTAGTCATTTGTCAATGAGACTACGCACTAAGCACTGAGAATAATAAGCGCTTCTGACAATCCAGCATTAGGAAGCTTTGCCTTTGAACTGACTGTAATCTTAAATCCATAGCACTATTACTATTATAGAAGTCAGAATGGGGGTTTGTGGTAAGAAATGAACATACTAAATGTCCCTAGGCTCAAGTTCATCTTATAGATATTTTATTAAACTTCTTGAGACCAGTGATGATAATCATTACATGTTTTGTAGTATATAATGAAGATAGATCCAAGAAATTTCCCGAATCTCCTCATTGGTTTCCTCTCTTGGAGTCAGAACCCTCCTAATAGTAATAGTCAACTCAAATGGTTAATATCCTCATCAATATATTAGGTAGAATCTCAAGATATATGCTACCACATAATCCTCTGAGAAAATAGGGTGCTTGCCTTATACAGAAGACAAATGGTTTTAGAAATAAAAGCCTAGAATTTGCAATAAGTACTATGCCAGTTTTCTAAGATGTAATTTTATTATCAGAGAAAAATAAGTACAGCTTTGGGAACTAAGTTTCTTGATATTAAATAAACATGTTTCTTTTTTTATCCAAAAAGGAAGTCTTTCTTTTTCTTCCAGGAGAAATAACAGTACAATCTCTCTATCTTGTTACAACTAATGTCCATCTGGACCATAACTTTCTTCTGAGTTACTCCAGTCTTCTTACTAACAATGGCATTATGCTATTCCATAATATGATGCCATATTGATCAGACCTGGAGAAGAGTATTTAGTGAATAACTTAGATGGAATGAAACAATTTTGTACCACATAGTTGAGAATTAAGAAGAACACTTTCAGTCAGGCATTTGGCAATCAGTGATTTAAGCCATATTAGAATATCTACTACCAAAAGAAAAATGCTTTCCAAAGTGGTTGAACAAGTTTACACTCCCACCAACAATGCAGTAGGGTTCCCTTCTAGCCATATCCGCTTCAGATCTGTTGTTATTAGATTTCTTGATTATATCCATTCTAACTGGGGTGAGGTGGAATCTCAATGTTGTTTTGATGTGCATTTCTTTTATGGCTAGAGAGGTTGAGCATTTTGTCATATGTCTATTGGCCATTTTTATTTCCTCTTATAGAGCTCCCCTATGATCCAGCAATTCCACTTTTGGGCATTTAACCAAATGATCACAAACAAGACCATACTAAAGCTACCAGCACAACTATGTCTATTGTAGCATTATTTACCATCGCTAAGATATGGAACCAACCCAGATGCCCCTCAGTAGATGAATAGATCAAGAAAATGTGGTATGTATATACAATGGAATTCTATCCCTCCATCAGAAAGAATAACATAGCCCCATTTGTTTGGAAATGGAAAGACCTGGAAAAAATTATATTAAGTGAAGTAAGCCAGGCCCAAAGAATCATAGGTCCCATGGTTTCCTTTATTTGCAATAACTAGTATATGTCTAGGACAAGCAGGAAAGATCAAAAGCTATGTACATATGACCAGATAAAATGATGTTAAGCGAAATGAACCCCAAGATAGGGAAACAAGTGCTTTTTTTCTTTCTTGCTATTGTTCCTAATATTTATAATGTATCATGTGATTTTTTTGTTGCTTTGTATGTTCCTCCCCCATGGTATAACCCCTGTTTTCACTGTTTTTGATATCTGTGCCCTTCATCTTGTATGTACACTTCTCTAGATTGGGGAGGGGAAGATTAAAAACGAAATCCTTAAATAGGGATACAGGTCAACCAATTGTAACAATTAGATGTACAAGACACTATATTGAAAAACAAACTTTACAATTTAGGCTGGGGGGGGAGAGGGAGAGGGAGGACCGGGAGGGTAGGGAGGGTAGGGGTAAAACAAAAGAGAAGGTGACAATGCTTGATAGGAAATGTAGTCATTACCTTGCTTATGTAACTGTAATCCCTCTGTACAGTATTTTTACAATAAAAAAACATATTTAAGAAAAAGCAAATGCTGTTTCAGATCAAGAGAGAACAATGCGTCATGGATTGAGGAATATGTTTTTTTTAAGTTTTAAAGTGGACATTTGGAGTTTTGTGCAGATACAAGGTTATCCAGCCTCGCATGCAATTCAAGTATCTCTGCCATTTAGTTTTATGATCTATGAGAACCTGTGTTTCATGGAGTATTTGAAGCATATTGGAGAGCTATACTGAGCCTGAAGCAAGCGTAGAAAAAATAACAGTTTAAAATTCCTAAAATATGAAATAAACCATAACTTCTTTGAAAACAGCCATTCTCATTTTCAGAAGCACTTTCTGCTTTCTACTCAAGGGGAGTTAACACTTGACCCTACAACACAACACACCTGCAACTGGAGCTATCCATCAGAAATTGTTGTTGAAAGATTTATCAATCCATAAAGTTAGGTCTGTCTATCAAAAATCTATCAGCAAATGAGAAAGGTTCCTGCACAGAGTAACAATTCATCTCAATTTTCCCACACAGTGTCAGCTTGCACTTATTGTCCATCCATCCAGTTTACCATTTTCACATCCGTTCATAGTTTGCATCTATCCTAAAGATACATGGAATTGACACCAGTAAATGAATTATTCCTACTGTACCTGATCTATAATCTTCAGCTTCCTGTGCTTCAATCAATGTCCCTGGCTTTATGGGATAATTTAACTAAGCAAGACAGATAAACATTGATACTGGTTTACATGGAGCTCCACATCCTGTGTTTCTAAATAATCTTCTGTTATATAACATTTTTAAGTTTCAAGCTCAGTCTTTCATTTATTGATGCTAATTCTGTTAACACTATATCTAATAATGAAGTGATTTATTAATAATATTTAAATTAGAATGTTTGTAGTCATCATTCCTAGGAATATAGTTATACACAACTAACCACATCTCAAAATAATTGATTTAAGATCAAGCGAAGAAACAATATATTTGTTGTTTTTTTAAAAAACATCATGTTAATTTTGTACAAAGTTACACTGAAAATTTTAGTTTTAAATATTCTTTCTCTGCTGCTTACTTATAGGAAGTAAATAAAGAAAAGTCAAAGGAAAAGAGAGACCCAGAGACAAACAGAAAGAAGAAAGGATTAGGAGAAAGTAATTTTTCTTTAGATTGTCATTTTCTTGAGAATTTCAAAATATACAATTTTCAATCTCCACACAGAAAATGCAAAAGCATTCCTTATCAAATGCTTGGATAAGCTGAAACAAACAAAACAAACAACCAATCTGAGAATCCTTAAGACTTTACCTTAAAAAGATCTTTTTAAAATTTAAATAAAGTAGTTGTTTACTTATAATAAATGATTGTTGCTTGCAATAAGTGGTTTGTTAAAACGCATGTTTGCCATTTTATTCCTCTGGAAAGTTTAGAAAAGGCAGTTTAGACAATCTCTAAGTTCTTATGATTTCAATTTTCTCTCTTGGTTTACATCATAAACTATGTTATACACCTCAAAGCCCCCTAAAGTTTTAGTTACACATTATTTTTCTATCTTAATTGCATTTCTTAAACATTCAATTTTTCTATTTATTTTTGAAAATAAAGAGTTAGAGTTACTTGGTAAATAATGAAAAATTAGTAGATTTTTTAAATAAGAAGGGCTACCAACTCTTTCAGCCAAGTCTAAGAGGTGAAAATAGTGAAATTTTATCCATGGGCTTCAAAGTCTAAACAAATATGAACTACACAGAAAATAGTGATAGAAGATGTATCTATAAGTATTACTCTAAACACAGTACCAAAAGTTGTTTTTTCGAATAAGATAAAGCTTCAATATGGTGGTTCCTGCCTATGTATAATCCCAGATACTTGCTTGGAAGCAATGAAGACACTCGTATTTTTATGGGGAAGAGGTTAACGAGACCTTATTTCATTCAGTAAGTGCGCATGATACAAGAAACTTAAGGAAGACAGATTAGCTACATGGGAATTATAAGTAGGAGGATCATGGCTCATATCAGCTCAGGTAAAAACAACACTAGATCAAAACATAACCAAAGCAAAGGAAGGTAATTTATAGCTCAATTGTAGAATACCCATCTTACAAGTGTTAAGTAGTGCTAAAAAAAAATCTAAAAAGTAGAAAACGGATTTTAAAGTAGTAATGTAGGTGATAAAGTAAATACTAAAATAATGAAATGAAGCTTCTAACTATGCCTTACCATCTAAATTTCTGTTTACAATTCGAGATTTTGACCCCTTTCTTCTAAATTTTTAATTCACTTTTCATCCTCTAGTCATATTTAGTCTGTTTTGTCCATTGGGTAAATAAAACATAACAACTATTTAAAAGTTCCATTAAAGAATACAGTGACTCTGATCAGACATAGTAATTTCTGGAAAAATTGAAATTGCATGAGGCAGAAGGCTGTCATTGTTTATTAAATATTCTCTACTTTTCACTCTCTTTTCTGCACATACACAAGCACATTTGTTTGTATAACATGAATATTACCTATCCATTGCTAGATACATATGATACTATACATATCTATCTATCTATCTATCTATCTACCTATCTATCCATCTATTTATCTGTCTATCTATCTACGGATCTCTGAGTCTATGAGCAAAACAGAATATCTATCATATAAATTTCTTAACTTTGCATTAAATCTATGCAGAACATCTCCATGATTGGAAAATAATTCTAAATCTAGTTTTATTAAATGATAATATTGACAGGAGCTGATGGCTCCCATCTGTAATCGTAGCTGCTCAGGAAGCTAAGATTTTAGGTTTGTGCTTTGAAGATAGTCATGGCAGCAAAGTCCACAAAACTCTTATTCCCAGTTAACCAGCATAACAAGACAGAAGTAGATGTGTCTCAAGTGCTGGAGTACCAGCTTTAACCCAAAAAGCTCAACAAGAGCTTGAGGTCCTGAATTCAATCCCAACTACCAGTACATACACCCATGTGTGCGTGCACACACACACACACACACACACACACACACACACACACAGAGTAATATTAAATGACTTGCCACATAAAGAAATAAAAATATTTTTTAAATGTTCACTTTTTTCAAATCAGATACACATTTACATTGATATAAAGAAATTATGAATTGAATGCACTCTAGTTTTCTTTCCAGTTATATATATATATATATATATATATATATATAAAATTTAAAAACTTCTGACCATTATGAATTAATTGAGGATGTTTTCAAAGTTATATGAGTATTCTGATCTTCATTCTGGTTCATTTTTCCCTAATTCCTCTACACTTATGTGAGGACATACAACTTACGTTGTTAAAGTATCATTAGCAGAAGTTTTAGATTCAAATAATGTGGCTCATCAAATTGTCCTTCTTTTACAGAGACAATGGTATAAATGAGTACTGTATGTGAAATGGCTACCTTCTGCATAGCTGTGGAAAAAAATGCCGAGTGAATCGACACTGCACCAACTTTTTGAGAAATAAAAGCAAACTGCTGAAATTCACTAGCAAACCCTACTGTTTTGAGAAACAGAGTTAAATTTACTGATAGCAACACTGTCAGTTGCCCATTTGATTCAACAGAACGAAGGGAGAAGCATATCTAAAGCACTGGTTCCCTACAGTGTCACAAAACCCTGGCTTCCAAGTTTCTCTCATCTTGTACTTGTTTTGGTTTGCTTTTTCCTCTCTCTTAGTGTCAGTTTCTTAATGAGTCTTTAGGTCCACTTAAGCAGTAGCTCTCATATTAGATTCACTGAAATGCAAAATTTAAGAGGGAAGAAGATTTGTCTATCGTCACAGCTGTATCTTCAGGCTCTGGAGCACTGCTGGCACATAGCAGGTTTGCAATATTTATCATGCTGATTCACAAGACAGAAATGATTTTTTTGTCAGATATAGCAATACTTGTATTTGTCTCCCAAGTGGACTACTATACCTCTTACTATGCCAGGTAGTAATAAGTACTCAATTAATAATTGATGAATAAATGGATGGAGGAACCTGTTTTCTGTGTATAGCATCTACTTTCTTTATTTCCCATACTTACTTGCTCATTAATTATTCACTTATTCAGTGCTATTAATTGAATGACTTCTATTCCCAGGCTATATTCTCATTATTTGGGATAAGAGATAGTTACAATTCATATAAGAAATATATAATTTAGAACTCAAAGAAACACAAACTCTAAATGAATACACACACATATATGTATATATGTATGTATATATATATACATACAATTTAGTCAATGGTGGGATATCCAAAATTTAAAACTGAGTAAAAGTATTAACTTATTATTAATTTGTAGAAGGAGTTAGCATTATTAGTATTCATAGAAATCTCTGGTCTGATTTCTTCATTTAAAAATGTTTGTGATATTTTTACTCTTGAAGGAAAGAAAATACCCACACATAATATTTAATATGCTGTTTAAACTGAATTTTGAGACCTAAGTCTTCCTCTTCCATCTGCCATTATATAGTTATCAACTTATTCTTAGCACACACCACACGTCAAATTTCACTTCTAAAGATTGTTTTCTCGTGTTGCTGTTTTATGATAAAACAAACTTTAGCTCACTTCAGCACACTTACTATTACTTAATTTTGAATTCAATATTTGCAATTATAGATTCATATACAGTAGTAAAATGTAATAATCAAATTTATCCTTTAGTTCCTTCTGATAACATCTTGAAAATAATAGCCCAATATCACAATCAATAAAGTGACAAAGATAAAATCTATTTTATCTAGATTACTCTTACTTCAATAGGGTACTGTGCATAAGATTACCCTTAATTCTATGGAATTTGAAAACATGAATAGCATCCTGGACTTGATACTAGTACCTAGATATCAAAGACTTCCTTCACCCCCATGACCTTTCTTGCTGCCTTGTTAAGCCACATACCACCCTCTTTTCTTCATTTCTAAAATTTTATCATTTAATAAGTATTGCAAAAATGAAATCATATACATTGTAGTTTTTTGTATTTTTTTAACACAGTGTAAATTTATGTATGTGATTGAATACATCAGTCACCTGCTCTTCCTTTTTAAAAGGTAATCATTAATCCATACATAAAATATTAACATATAAATGTATACATTAATGGAAAATATGCCAATGGTGTAGGCTGTTGAAAATTAAACTGGGTAAATATTCCATGCTATTTTAAATGGTATCATTGAACGTTATTTGATGTGTGGGGCACTGCTATTTGTTTAAGCATTTTCACATTAAAGGAAAAATGAGATGCTTCCAGGTCTCTTCTGAATATAAAGGCTGTAAACATTCCTGTGTAAGTTTTTGTGAGAGTTGATGCTTTTGTGTTTCTGATATACATATCAGTGGTGATTTTTTGAGTCATGTTCTTCCTATCCGAACATTCAACAGGTATCTAGAAGGGATGAGTAAGGCTGGAACAGATGGGAGAGTTATGACATGATGAAATGTACAATACTTATAAATTGACATGTTGAAGTGAAATCCCTTTTTACAATTATTTAAAGGTAATAAAAGTATAAATGAAGTAATAAAATGTTCAATGATTTAGAAGTAGTAAAAATATAAATGAAATAATAAAGTGTTCAAACTGTCCATAGTTTTCTTAGAGTGACTGTTGCATTTATATTTGCATCAGTAGTGTGTAAGTAATCCAGTTTTGTTTTTCTGTGTGCCCTCTTTAGTAACAGTTTCTCTACATGTTTTTATTTTAGCCCTTTCAATAGCCAAGTATAAATACTCCATTAGAATTAGAATTTACAGTTGTATTTTCTTATGGCTAGTTATATTGAATATTTTTTCATATGTTTACTTGCCTTAGTGTATCTTCTTTATTAAGATGTCTGTATATGATTTTGACAATTTTTAAACTTGTTATTTTTTATCTTTAATTTTGAGAGTTCTTCCCACATTCTAGACACAAGTTGTTCATTGAATATGTGGTTTGTAAATAGTTTCTCCTATTTTATTATTTGTCTTTCGACATAGGGCCTTTCAAAAAAAATCTGATTTTTATGGGTAACATATATCAATTTCTCCTTATATTAATTGTGGTTTTGGAATGATATCTAATACCCTTGGCTGAACTAGATCCCACAGTTTTTTATCTGATTTCTTCTTTAATGTCTGTAGTTCTTTTTACATTTAGATAGATAGATAGATAGATAGATAGATAGATAGATAGATAGATAGATAGATAGATAGATAGATAGATAGATAGATAGAGTCTATTTTGAGGAGTATTTCTACAAGCTGGGAAGCTTAGTTTGAGGTTTATTTTTCTTTCCTATTTCATTTCCATTCTTTACATCTTTTCATTTCCTTGTCTATACCGTGTTATTTGTTCAGCCATATGTGGAGAAAAATTTTCTCTTTTGTAATTTAATTGTTTCAATAACCTCATCTAAATTGATTGGACATGATTACATGTGCTAGAAAGGAAGAATGATATATAGTAACTAAGCTAACATTTCCCTTTTAGAAAAATGGAAAGACAAGGCTAAATTAATCATATATAAGAAAAAATGAAATAGAACAAAAATGAATGAAATTGAGAATAGAATTGTAGAGAAAAATAGTGAAAATATGCTATATTTTCCTTTATTCCCATTTTCCTGTATGTGCAGGAATCCTTAACCCTTATTTTTAAGAAATTTCAAATGATGGTTACCAGTCCAGTTTGTCTAGTTTTTACTGTTTTGAAAGTCTGGCCTTCTGGCAAGTTACTCAGGATCCATTAGAAGCTTAGATGTAGTTAAGGACACATGTACTAGGGGAATAACTTCTCAAAAATGAGAAAATTTCCTATATTAAATAAAAGATGAGATTATTTAGCCTCATGTCACAGACCACTACTCTCAAAATTAATTGTAGCCCTAGTTTTACTGCTAGCGACTTTCTTGCTTTGTTTTATCTTTAGCAACCATATATCTCACCCAGATGCTAAAACACAAAGTGGGTAAAAATTGCACATTCTAGATTTTTTTTCAAAGTGAAAAATATTCTTTCCAAAAAAACTTTTTACTTTCCTTCCTCGAAAGAAATTATTTCTTCAAAAAATAGGGAACAAAACACAAGTTATTTTGAATTGTAAGGCAATATTCTCTTCCACAGATGAACTGAATTGTCCAGGTGTCTTACTCTCAAATATTGTATAATTTAATGTTCAATTCCTATTTAGATCTTGAAGCAAATCTTACCAAAATGTGTACTTATAAGTAGTAGTAAGATTCCATTCATATGTCACAATCTACTTGTTTTACAGTTGCCTAGTTTTATCACTTTTTAATGGTTGTCATGTGTCCTAAAAGCCCATGTAATTAATCTTATGTAGGTTCACTAAATTAGCCTGCAAATAATGCAACAAATCATTAAATTAAAAGCAAACTCAAAGCACATAAAAAATAAATCTATCATACTGTATTATAAGCCTTAAGGTATGAATGGCAGCATGTAAGTACAACAAAAATGGAAGGTATTTTCTACTTTAAATAGCGAAAAATAGACATATAATATGTGCACTCACTAAGGTTAAGCAGGGGCAATTTTATTCTTGATTAGACTTAGAACTTTAATTTTGGTTTAGACTTAGGCACTTTATTTTTATTTTATTTTATTTTTTTGTCGCTACTGGGGCTTAAACTATGGGCCTGGCCACTGTCCCTAAGCTCTTATTTATTTATTTTTTAAATACCTTTTGTATTGTGAAAATACTGTACAGTTACATGAGCAAGCGAATGAGTACATTTCCTATCAAGCATTGTTACCTCCTCCTTTATTTTTCCCATACCTTCCCTACCCTCCCACCTCCACATCTACTCTTTCCCTTCTCTTCCTCCCCTCCTAAATTGTAAAGTTCATTTTTCAACATAGTATCTTGTACATCTCATTGATACAATAGGTCAACCTCTATCCCTATTTAAGCATTTTGTTTTTTCCCTTCCCCTCCCCAAGCTAGAGAAGTGTATA